>NC_071575.1:0-300000 GCF_024509145.1 Vidua macroura
AGGAGAGAAAGACAGAAAGAGAAAGAGAGAGTTAGGAGAGAAAGAGAGAGAGAGAGTTAGGAGAGAAAGAGAGAAAGAGAAAGAGAGAGTTAGGAGAGAAAGAGAGAGTTAGGAGAGAAAGAGAAAGAGAGAGTTAGGAGAGAAAGAGAGAGTTAGGAGAGAAAGAGAGAAAGAGAGTTAGGAGAGAAAGAGAGAGTTAGGAGAGAAAGAGAGAGTTAGGAGAGAAAGAGAGAAAGAGAGTTAGGAGAGAAAGAGAGAGTTAGGAGAGAAAGAGAGAGTTAGGAGAGAAAGAGAGAGTTAGGAGAGAAAGAGAGAGTTAGGAGAGAAAGAGAGAGTTAGGAGAGAAAGAGAGAAAGAGAGTTAGGAGAGAAAGAGAGAGTTAGGAGAGAAAGAGAGAAAGAGAAAGAGAGAGTTAGGAGAGAAAGAGAGAGTTAGGAGAGAAAGAGAGAGTTAGGAGAGAAAGAGAGAGTTAGGAGAGAAAGAGAGGAGAGAAAGAGAGAGTTAGGAGAGAAAGAGAGAAAGAGAAAGAGAGAGTTAGGAGAGAAAGAGAGAGTTAGGAGAGAAAGAGAGAGTTAGGAGAGAGAGAAAGAGAGTTAGGAGAGAAAGAGAGAGTTAGGAGAGAAAGAGAGAGTTAGGAGAGAAAGAGAGAAAGAGAAAGAGAGAGTTAGGAGAGAAAGAGAGAGTTAGGAGAGAAAGAGAGAGTTAGGAGAGAAAGAGAGAGTTAGGAGAGAAAGAGAGAAAGAGAGTTAGGAGAGAAAGAGAGAGTTAGGAGAGAAAGAGAGAAAGAGAGAGTTAGGAGAGAAAGAGAGTTAGAGAGGAGAGAAAGAGAGTTAGAGAGGAGAGAGAGACAGTTAGGAGAGAAAGAGAGAGGAAAAGAAATAGGAAAAAAAATAGCAGAGAGTAAAAAATGAGAAGGGTTACAGTGAAAAAGAAAGAGGGTGAGAGTGAGAAAGAAGACAAAAGAATAGAGAAAAAAAAGAAGGGAAGCTGGAGAGAAAAAGAAATAAAGAGTAAAAGCATCAACTAGAGAGAAAAATAAATAGTTAGAAATACTGAAATAGAGAAACAGAAGAAAAGACATACAGGGAAATAGAGAAGCAGAGAGAGACAGTTAGAAACAGAGTGAGAAACAGAAACAAAGTTAGGGACGGACAGAAATGACGAGACAGAAAGAAAACTAAGAGAAGAAGCAAAGGAAGAAATACATTGGGGTAAAAAAAATGACTAAACCACACCAAAAAAACACAGGAGCCAAAGGGGGATGGGGAGGGGGAGGGAGCGGGGGGCATCATTATTAGGGTTGATTCAACTTTATTGAATGAATTCTTTTATTTACACTCCAGCAAAACACATGGAAACAATGTATACAAATGGGAGCATAGATACAATCCGTACGCTGACCGGTAGAAATCCCGCTTACGTACGGAGCCGTATGTGGAAATGCGGCAGCAAATGCAAACACGGAACGATACGGGGCAATAGAAACCGAACGCATATTAACACAATATAACCTTTTTTCTATTTACATTACATTTTGCTTGATTGTTACAGGAAACACCAAAACAAAAATAGCACACAGAAACCAACAGTCATCCACCGTGACCGCCACCTTCACATTGCACGCAAACTCACCGTCACGCTCGTTTCAACCGCTCCGTTAAGCCCCGGCAATCGTTGTTCCTCGGGAACGTGGTTCCCGGGAGCCTCCTAAAAAATCCTCCTGCCTGACGAAAACCCCCGGTCCCGGGACGGTCCGCCTCCGAACTTTGGCGATGAACGTCGCCTCGCGGACCGGCCGGGACCGAGGAAAAAAAAACCCAGCCGGGGGGAAAAAAAAAAAAAACCCCCGGCTGGGGATTTTTTATTCTAAATTTAAAAATGAGCTGAAAAACCTGAAAGGCAAAGGCCATACGCACAAGGTTAGAACCGGTCAACACGCACTCACACACAAACACACACACACAGACGCCTCCTTCAGCTTACCCACAAACCCACCCTCGCTCTCGTCTCAACCGCTCCCCTAACCCCCGGCCGTCGACACGCATGCACGACGCTCCTCGGGAACGTGGTTCCCGGGAGCCTCCTAAAAAATCCTCCTGCCTGACAAAAACCCCGGTCCCGGGACGGTCCGCCTCCGAACTTTGGCGATGAACGTCGCCTCGCGGACCGGCCGGGACCGAGGAAAAAAAAACCCAGCCGGGGGGAAAAAAAAAAAAACCCCCCGGCTGGGGATTTTTTATTCTAAATTTAAAAATGAGCTGAAAAACCTGAAAGGCAAAGGCCATACGCACAAGGTTAGAACCGGTCAACACGCACACACACACAAACACACACGCACACAGAGGCCTCCTTCAGCTTACCCACAAACCCACCCTCGCTCTCGTCTCAACCGCTCCCCTAACCCCCGGCCGTCGACACGCATGCACGACGCTCCTCGGGAACGTGGTTCCCGGGAGCCTCCGAAAAAATCCTCCTGCCTGACGAAAACCCCGGTCCCGGGACGGTCCGCCTCCGAACTTTGGCGATGAACGTCGCCTCGCGGACCCGGCCGGGACAGAGGAAAAAAAAACCCAGCCGGGGGGAAAAAAAAAAAACCCCCCGGCTGGGGATTTTTTATTCTAAATTTAAAAATGAGCTGAAAAACCTGAAAGGCAAAGGCCATACGCACAAGGTTAGAACCGGTCAACACGCACTCACGCCTGCAGACACAAGCTCTCACAGACAGACACGGACAATCGCGCTCTCTCACGCGCTCTTCCGCTTACACGCTGACCGCGACCCTTACTTGAAACGCTACGTTGACGCTTCAACGCGTCTTCTGACCGCGGCTCTTCGACGCGGCTCTACGTGTAGGGACCCGGGGACCTGCGAGACGACAGAGACGACGGGAGACGAGTGACTATCTGACGGCTAGCAGCTATTCCCGCTCCGGCTCCATAAATTTTGTACCCAAAACCCCCATAGAAGACAGATGAACTGTAAAGTTTTATAACTGCTCTACCTAACCGTGACTACGCGCCTGGGCAGGGCAGCTCCGATCGTAAGTGGCACGACAGAGGCGTGTACAACATAAGCCAAGGTAGGTACATACAATATATGCACAATATAAGCCAACGTAGGTACATACAGTATAAGTGCATACAATATAAACCGACATAGGTACATACGACATAAGTACATACAATATAAGCACATACAGTATAAGCCAACATAGGTAGGTACAACCTAAGCACGTACAATATAAGCCGACATAGATACAATATAAGTGAGGACTTAACGTAACTCTCCGGAAGATCAATTGTTGAGCCCTATACCCTTTGAGAAGGCGCAAGCTACGGAACTACTGCGGTCAGGTGATGAGGGTCTAATATGCTCCCTCTAGAAGTCCGAGAGAATAGCGCGGGAAGAGAAGGCGCTACCGAAGGTGAGAAGGAAGATGGATGAGAACGTCTGTTGTACTTCTTCCCGTCTCAAAAAGTAAAAATGTAATGATGCCGGAATAAGCGATATCCAGGAAGGTACACGAGTAAAATATGGCCGATACGGCAGAGAACAATGCCGATAAAGCCTCGAGATGTAACAAAGGCCTATGACGCAGAAATCAATGGACACGGACGACATAACACAGACACGGACGACATAACACAGACACGGACGACATAACACAGACACGGACGACATAACACAGACACGGACGACATAACACAGACACGGACGACATAACACGAGTGGAAACTGCCTGGCAGTTCCACCTTATGGACCCAAGATTGCTAGTCCAAGATGAGTCATAGGCCGATGATGCCAAAGGAAAGAAAGCCCTAGGGCAATAGCATATGATGATGAAATTTAACTCCTTTCAAGATGTTAGTGCCAAAGGACTTAAGAGGAAGCCTAAGAAGCTCAGTAGGCCTAGACAAGAAAGCCATGACTACGGCGTGACCGTGGCTAGAGCTCCGGACGTGAAGGCGGGCTCCTCGGGTGAAAAGATCCACGACGACGTCGAGAGTCGAAGAAGGCCGCCGACGCGAACCTCGCGAGGACGCGAAGACGGATCGGAACTGCCCTGCCCGGCGAAGACTCTGGTGAGGCTGAGGAGAAACTCTCTCCCTCTGCTTCCGAGGGGCCCGGCCCACCATGGGCCTCTCCTCTAAGCTAACATCTAATTGTCTCCTGTGATAGTAAAGGTTTTTCCCCTTCTCCCACCTACTGGCCCCGACACTTAGCTTTGGCAAGACGACCGGACAACATCCATCGTCAGCCGGACGTGGACGGCGACGCGTTCTCTACGGCCGCTTCGGTGCTGCCGTTTCCGAACTTCGGCTATGCGCCTCCTCACGGTACCTAACACAAAACAGAAAATGCAACTGGCGCCCTGCAAAAGAGGAATCCCCGGAACTCTGACGCACCGCTGCCCCGGCTCACCTGAAATCTTGATGCGACTCAACAGGCTGCCGGGAGGATACCTACAAAAGGAAAAGGTACAGGCTTAGCGTGCTGCCGCATAACGGTCACCTATGAGTCACCCAGCCTAAATGCCGACTCACCCGCTTGACTCTGTTCCTTCACACGCCTAGGGCGGCAATGACACCTGCAAAGAAACAAAGCAAAAAAAACCACACTGAGATACCGAGAAAAGACCACCACCCTGACCCGACGAGTACGCCCACCTACACCTTAAGCTTGCACCCACCTGGCCTCAGACATCTGGGATCAGAGACATCTCGCAAGAGGACTGCCTAAAATAAAAAAAATAAAAAAATAAAAAAAAAAAAAAAAAAAAAAGGGGATGCTTAGACTTTCACCAGAAACTGAGACCTGTGCGAGAACAAGTGCTTCTGTCCGCTGCTCACCTGGCACACTTGGCCTTGACTGCAGCTATCTGCCTGGACTTCCTAATAATAGACAAAGAACAGTGCTGTAACATAGTCACCATTTATGCTTCCCCTGCAAATACAAACAGCGACTGACCTTCTCAGGGAAAACCCCCTGACCCGGGAGGGGCGCTCTGCCACAGATCTTAAATGTCTGCATCTGAAAGAAAGTTAGGAGAAAATTCAAACAACTGTAGGATAACTTAACAGGTCCAAGCATCCTGTGTGAATCTAGGAATACCATCTAGAATACAACTACATCCCCCATTCCAAATTGCAGGTCTCCAGGACTTGTGCAATTACACCAGGCTATGCAGCAGGACAGAGCAGCTCCGGGACAAATACGTGCAGACACCCGTGACACGGGACGGGACACGACAAACGAGGGGACGCCACGAGGAGAAAAATCTCTTGGCGAGAAAAATGCCCGCGAGGACAGAGAGATTGCGGAACGAGATGACCTAGGCGAGACGGCCGGCTCGGAGCCGATGAGGCTCAAAGAACCCTGCAGGAAGAAGATGCTAAGAAAACGATGTCTTCCGAGAACCGCACAAGGGGATGCCTGAAAAGCCTACGGTAAGAATGAGCTACCTAGCTTGGCGTTCTCACGAGTCCTAAGCCGCTATAATGGATCGTTGGGGTGCACGGCTGTCGCTACAGCTCGGAACGAGACCTTAAAAGACATCCGACCGGATGCTTCTAAAGACAGATACGACCGCGATGCCTGTCCGGACTCCCGAGTCAAAAGGCCTGTGGCGTTGGTGCCGGGCCGAGGAACGCAAAGATCGCAGATGCCAAGATGACCCTCAGACAGCTAAGGTAAAAAAAGACAAGTGACGTGACAGACCCAAACAACACAGAATGCACGAGAGACAAGTGACACGACACACGCCGGAACTGCTCTGCCCTGCGCACCTCAGCGCTGAGATCAAAAGAGACGCTTTCCCTTTAGGTGGCCTAAGGAGACGCTTCTTAGACATCCCCATCTCCAAAGCAGACTCCAAAATCCCTTCCAGGCAGTCCCAAGCCAGCACCCCGCTTCCCTCCCCTCAGTGGGTCGTAGCCCTGGACTTATCTTGCACATTTCTGGGCGTGCAAATCCCTGTCGAGTGCAAAAGAAGGCCGCCTCCCCGTCTGGGAAGTTCCAGCTGTCACCAGGCTCTTATCTCGTCGTCTGCCAAGACAAAGAAAAGGAAACATCAGTGCGCAATCTTAACGGCACATGGGCCAAAACCTGACAATTCTGCTACTCACCTTCTCCTAAGAGGGCCCTGGCACTCGGGCCGCACGCTTCGGCCGTGCTCCGAGGCCGACGCTGCCGTCACGAGGTACGCCTAGGTTAAATGGAGACAAGGTGACTGGGCACGGCTGAAACTGGAGCGGACCCCCTCTCCTCCTCCCTACCTCCCCGACTCACCGCAGCTCCTCGGCCGTTCCCGTGAGCTACCCAGACGGGACCTTGAAATACAAGATGTGTGGGCTTCATCACGGGGTCCCCTCATACTTCCGGAGGGCTCACGAGTGCAGGAAACCCGGTCCGTCCGCCGCCTGATGACAGGGGCTTAGCGTACGCCGAGTGGATGGTCTAAAGCACGCAAATGAGAACGGATGGTTAGAGGTGCACCAGAAATTGAGACCTGTGCGAGAACAACCGCTTCTGTCCGCTGCTCACTGACCTTGCACGCTTGACCTTGTCTGCTGCTATCTGCCTTGACTTCCTAAAAATAAAGACAAAGAAGAGTGCTGTCACATAGTCACCATTTATGCTTCTCCTGCAAATACAAACAGTGACCGACCTTCTCAGGGAAAACCCCTTGACCTGGGATTGGGGGACTCTGCCACAGATTTAATCCATCTGCATCTGAAAGAAAGGTAGGAGTAATGTCAAATGGCTGCAGGATAACTTAACAGCACCAAACATGTCAATCTACAAATACAATCTAGAGCCCAACTACACCCTGCATCAGAAATTTCAACTCCTGGGACTTGTCCTGTTACAGGCTATGCAGCAGGGCAGAGCAGGTCCGGGACAAATACGTGCAGACACCCGTGACACGAGACGGAACGTGACGAACGAGGGGACGCGACAGGGAGAGAGAGCTCTCGGCGAGAAGAATGCCGGCGAGCGCCGGGAGAATGCGGAACGAGATGACCTAGAGACCCGAGACGGACGGCTCGGAGCCGATGAGGCTCAGGGAACCCTGCAGGAACAAGATGCTAACGGAATGATGTCTTAAGAGAACCGCAGAGATGAATGTCCAACAATCTTACGGTCCGAAGGCTCTAGCTAACTTCGCGTTCTTATCGGTCCTAATCGGCTATAATGGACCATTGCGGTGTGTGGCTGTCGACACAGCTCAGAGCAAGACCTTAAAAGACATCTGACCGGATGCTTCTAAAGAGAGATGCGATTCCAATATCTGTCAGGGCTCCCGAGACAAAAGTCCTAAGGCGCTGGTGCCAGGCCAAGGAATGCAAAGATCACAGATGCCAAGAATGAGGCCAGGGTGACCCATATGCTCCTCAAAGGGCTAAGGTAAAAAAGATATAGGACATGAGGGACCCAAACAACACAGAATGCACGAGAGACAAGTGACACGACACACACGGGAACTGCTCTGCCCAGCGCACCTCAGCACTGCGATCAAAAGAGACACTTTCCCTTTAGGTGGGTTAAGGGAACACTTCTTGGACATCTCCATCGCTAAAACGGAGACAAAAACCCCTCCCGGGGAGTCCCAACCCAGCACCCCGCTTCCATCCCCCCTGTAGCCCACGACTTATCTCGCACGCATCTGGGTATGCAAATCCCTGTCGGGTGCAAAAGAAGGCCGCCTCCCTGTCTGGGAAGTTCCAGCTGTCACCAGGCTGTTGGCTCTTAGTCTGCCAAGAGAAAGAAAACCAAACATCAGTGCACAATCTTAACAGCACATTGGCCAAAACCTGACAATTCTGCTACTCACCTTCTCCTAAGAAGCGCCGGTGCTCAGGCCGCGCTCTTCGGCCACGCTCGGAGGCCGACGCCATTGTCGCAAGGTACGCCTAGGTTAAGTGGAGACAAGGTGACTGGGCATTCCTGAAACTTGAGTGGACCCTCGTTCCTCCTCCCTACCTCCCCGACTCACGGCGACTCCTTGGCCATTCCCGTGGGCTACCCAGACGGGACCTTGAAATACAAAATTTGAAGGCTTCATCACAGGGTCCTGTACTACTTCCAGAGGGCTCAAAAGCACAGGAAACCCGGTCCATCGGCCAGTTGGTGACGGCGCTTGGCATACTCCGAGTGGATTCCCTAAAGCACACAAATGAGAATGGATGCTTAGAGTTGCACCAAAAATTCTGACGCGAGCAAGAACAACTGCTTCTGTCCACTGCTCACCTGGCACGCTTGACCTTGTCTGCTGCTATCTGCCTTGACTTCCTAAAACTAAAGACAAAGAAGAGTGCTGTCACATAGTCACCATTTATGCTTCCCCTGCAAACACAAATAGTGACTCACCTGCTCATGAGAACCCCCTTGACCTGGGATTGGGGGACTCTGCCACAGATTTAATCCATCTGCATCTGAAAGACAGTTACAACTAATGTCATAGGGCTACAGGATAACTTTACAGCACCGATCGTGTGATGTCAATCTACAAATACAATCTGGAGCCCAACTACACCCTGCATTACAAATTTCAAGTCCCCCGAACTTGTCCTATTACAGGCTATGCAGCAGGGTAGAGCAGGTCCGGAACAAAGACGTGCAGACACCCGTGACACAGGACGAGACGTGACAAATGAGGGGACACGACAGGGAGAGAGAGCTCTCGGAGAGAAGAATGCCTGCGAGGACCGAGAGATTGCAGAACGAGATGACCTAGGTGAGATTGACGGCAAGCCGGCGTGGGTCAGAGAACCCTGGAGGAACAAGATTCTAACGGAATGATTTCTTCAGAGAATCACAAAGATGAATGCCCAAGGATCTTATGTAAAGAAGGCTCTAGCTAGGTTTGCATTCTCACAAGTCCTAATCTGCTCTAATGGATCGTTGCGGTGCGCAGCTGTCAACACCGTTCAGAACAAGACTTTAAAAGACATTTGAGAGATGCAATTCAGATGCCTGTCTGACCTACAGAATCAAGAGTCCTATTGCATCGGTGCCTGTCCAAGGAACGCAGAGATCACAGATGCCATGAGGCCAGGTTTCTGATAGGCTGCTCCAAGGGCTAAGGTAAAAGCCATATGACATGATATACCCAAACACACAGAATGCACAAGAGACACGTGACACAACACACACCAGGATTGCTCTGCCCTGAGCACCTCAGCACTGTGATCAAAAGAAACACTTTCCCTTTAGGTGGCCTAAGGGGACGCTTCTTGGACATCCCCGCCACCAAAGCTGACTCAAAAAGCCCTCCCAGCGCCTCGCTTTCATCCCCTCTATTGTTCGTAGCCCTTGACTTATCTCCAGGATGTCCGGGGATGAGAATCCACATTGGGTGCAAAGGAAGGCTGCCTCGCCTCCTGGGAATTTCCTGCAATCTCCGGGCTGTGGTCCCTTGCTCAGCTACAATCGAGAAAACCAAACAGCGCTGCGTGATCTTAGCTGCACGACAGACAAAACCCACCAATTCCGCTACTCACCGTTCTCCTAAGAACACCCGGGTGCTCGGGCCGCACGCTTCGGCCGTGCTCGGAGGCTGACGCAGTCATCACAGGGTATGCCTAGGTGAAGAAGAGACAAAGTGATGTGCCATTGCTGAAACCTAAGTGGACCCTGGCTCCTCCTCCCGATCTCCCTAACTCACCGCAAATCCTCAGCCATTGCCAAAGGCTACCTGGATGTCACCTTGAAATACAAGATTTCAAGGCTTCATCACAGAGTCCTGAAATATTTCCAGACGGCTCACAAGCACAAGAAACCTGGTCCATCAGCCAGATGGTGATGGGGGTTTGGCATACTCCGAGTAGATCGCCTAAAACGCACAAATGAGAACGGAGGCTTAGAGTTGCACCGGAAATTAAGACCTGAGCGAGAACAACTGCTTCTGCAACCTGCTCACCTTGATCGCTGACATCCGGATTTAATGCCTAAATATAAAGACAGAAAACGGTGCTCTAACACACAGTCGCCATTTACACTTCCACTGCAGAGAGAAATGGTGACTGACCCACCCAGGGAACCACCTCTCCAGGGATGGGGCGCTCTGCCACGGATTTGATCCGCCCGCATCTGAAAGAAAGTTAAGGACAAAAGTCAAATAGCTGCAGCATAACTTAACAGCTCCAGACACCTTACGTTAATCTAAGAATACCATCTAGAGTCCAACTATACCCTGCATTACAAATTTCAAGTCCCTGGGACTTGTCCTATTACACCAGGCAATGCAGCAGGGCAGAACAGCTTCGGGACAAATAGGTGCTTACACCCGTGACACAGGACAGGACGTGACAAACAAAGGGACACTAAAGACAAACAACGCATTATGTTAATAAGATTGTGACAGAAGGATGATAGAAATCTTCCTGGCAAGAAGAATAATGGCAAGGACCGAGAGGATGCCGAAAGAGTTGCCTGATGCTATGGCAACGGTGGATGGCGGAAGCTCTAGGGAGCAAAAGAAAAGACTGACAGAGTGACCTGTTAGAAGAACTGTTGGTCACAATGATCGAGTTGACCATGAGACAATGCTACATTTAGAATGCTCTCTGTATCCCTACAATCTTATAAGCTCCAGGACGTTACAACTCATGGCTGGAAAGGATGGACGGTGATATTGCTGGGAGCAAGACCTCAAAAGTCATCTGACTCGATGCTTCTGAACTGGGACTCGGAGACGTGGCCGAGGCCGCCGGGAAAAGAACAAACTGTATCGGCGTCGTGCCGAGAAGCGCGAGCGTTCGAGAACCTAGAGATCGTGGCCGATGCTTGCGGTAAGGCCCTCGAGGGGAAAAGGCAGATACCTGATCCGAGGCACCCCAATGATACGCTACGAAACACGGTACACGACACAACACGACACAGACCGAAACTGTTCTGCACTGCACACCCTACAGCTGCAGTCAAAAGTAGGGCCTCTCCCTTGAGCTGTCCTAAAAGCCCCTTAGAGGACATCCCTTTACCCTCTGCTAATTTTTAAATCTGTCCCAGGAATTTCCAGTCCACTACCCGACGATCATGCCATCTCCAGGCCGTGGCCCGTGACTTATCTTTCGGATGACTGGCGATGTGAATCCACGTTGGACCTGAAATGAGTCAGGCCTGGGAAGGCCCCGTGATCGCCGGTTATCCTCTTAGTGAGCTACAATAAAGAACACCAAAATCAATGCGTGACTGTAGCGCTATGTGGGCCAAATCCCAGCGAGTCAGCTCCTTGACCTCTCCTAAGTATGCCTAGGTCCTCAAGGCTCCAGCTTCACCCTGGGTCCAAGGCCATAGCTGTTATGACTAGCACCTGGGTTAGAGAGATCCAAAGTTACATGGTATTTCTGCGAGTGCTGTAGATGAGCTGGGGTGCTCTAAGACACGTGAATGCCTCTGCCACGCTTGCTAAAAACCTTGGGGGGCCCTCAAATAGACACCATTTCTCACCCTGCTGCTCCCCTCCCCCAGTAACTCCTAACCAGACATCTACTCACCCTCCCTCTCCTGGTCACAATCCTCAGCTTGACTCATCCGAAGCCTCAATCTCAAACATCATCTTCAACACGGAGCAGATCCCTCTTGTGATATGATGAATTTGCTGAAAAAAATCTGAAGTGTCACACTTGACACAGCCCAGAATTTCAGGAAGTTGGCCTCCTTGTAAAAAAGAAAATAAAAAAAAAACAAACCCAGAAACTACAAAAGCACCTAATCGCCCCTGAACACACAACCCAAAATCATGAATTTAAATACTCCCTGTGCTCATTTCTGTATTCTTTGCAGTATGTTCAAAGCCCCTATTGCTTCAGAGGCTGAAAAGCACCTGCTGAAAACAAGCTGAGATAAGCTGAAAGAGCCTCTTCACTGAAATGAGAGGAGACCTCCTACCTCAATGGATCCCAAAGAGGGAATGAAGCCCCTTAGCGAAGGCTGGGGTTAATATACCCCTGATTGGGCCCGCCTCTCGTTCCCACAATGCCTGGGAAAAGGGAGGCGGGGCAAATCCCACCAGGTATAAAAGCCCTCCCAGGAGCTACAGCTGTTTGGCTCCTCTGACTTGAATTCAAGGTGAGTAAAGGGCTTGATCCTCAGGGAAATGACAATGCTTTTGCTTTTTTTTTTTTTTTTTTTTTTTTTTTTCCCCTTCTATAACTGCTTTGAGCAAAAGGGCAGAAAACCGGTAAGAAATAAAACTTTATGTTTAGGTAGCACAGTTAAGTAAGTTGGGTAACTTGTTATTAGCTCACATAATTATTCTTTAGTAACTGCTAAGTAGTATTCCACATGTGACTAAGTAGGGTGGAGAACAATACTGATTATATAAATGGCCCAAGTCTCCTTAGGACCTCTAATTAGGGCTATCTATATTATATATAAAAATAAGAAAAATAATAGACTCCTGGGCAGCATTAGGGTTAAGTACAGGCCTGGCTTGCCCTTGTCTGAGGTATTCAGTCCCAGGGCACAGATACAAGTGCCCTGAAATATAGTTTGAAACCATTAAATTGCTGAAAAAGACAGAGCTTCCATCAGGTGAACCCCTCAAAACAAGGAAATTAGGCGGTTACGTCTTTAGTTACCGGTCTACTGAAACTGATACAATGGCAAATAAATGGCTTCTCTCCTTTAATTTAGTCCCATAAAATATTGGGAAAAGAGGGGTGTTCCTCGCTTTAAATCTCTCCGGCGATGAAACAAAGTAGGTACGGCTGGCTTCCCCCTCAATTTGAGCCTTAGGACAACAAAAAGGGGCAGTGACCCTTAATTCAAACCCGCAAGTAAGCTCTGCCAAGGTTTTCCCCTTCTATTTAAAGTGGAAAATAATGAAAAATGGGAATTGCCTGTTAATTAACACCCCTAACAGCATAAAAGAAGCAGGAATCCTTTCAGCTGAGACCGTTAAAACTGCAAGAGAATGGGATTCCCTCACAACGTGAACACAAAAAATAATGGAAAAGGAAGCTTTTTCCATCAATTTAAACCCCTTATCTCTGAATAACCCCTCGGTTTTCTGGAGGTGCTGCAGAAGGACACAGGACTCTAGGGAGGGATTGACACGATAAAAGCGGACAGTTGAAAGCTCTCCCCTGGAACCCCGCACGCTGCCCTGCTGGCTCAGGTGCTGCCCCTCGGTAAGAGGGCTTTTCCCTCGGCGTTTTCTCGAATGGATGTTCCGTGAACGGACGCGTCCGGCTGCCCCCCGGGCCCTCAAGGATGGTTCCTAGAAGGACAGTGGGATAGCCTCGTTAGCGCCTCTGGAGTAACAACTCCCTGTGCGGGTGTGCCCGGGTGTGGCGGGTTTGGTGTTGGTTAATTACTAAAACACTTGCTTCTTGCTGGCAGATAGGAGAAAAGTAAAGTAGATTGAAAACTTTAAAAGGGTATAAAGAAAATTTTAGTAAAAGTAACTAGAAGATAAAAAAAAGATAGTAAGAATTAAAACAAACCTTTTAGAACACTTCTCTTCCCCCACAACTTTTTCTTTCCCACTGATAATATAAAGAAACTAAAGGTAAGATTTGTAGACCGTTTATTACTTTTATAATAGTTTTTTTCCACTTAGCGAGAGAAAGCTGTGTTGTTAGGGTGATGGAGATTTCTTTACAAGAGGGAAAAAAACGTTTTCTTGTGGTGCTTAATTCCGTTATGAATAACGGTTGTATGGGGAATTCTGCTATTGTGAATTTTTTTTCATTTTTACGAGCCTTCCCACACCTTGTTGATGGGCTTTGTTGACTTATGGGGGATTGTTTTAAAGATGAGCTGTTTAAAGGCAAAAGTTTTTATTATTCATCTCTAAAATTACTTTTATCTCTGGTAACAGAAATCTTTTTCTTTTTCTGTTTAAACTTCTTATGGGATTACAGTTATTTTAACATTTGTTTCTTTTAGCACGGAGGCTTTTCCTTGATATCAATTTGAACACTTTCATCTCTTTATAGTTTCATGCATTATAAGGAAAAAGAGTCCTTCTTTTAATAACTCGTAAGAGGATTTTAGCTCTAAAAACAAGGCATCTCCTCCTCCCTCCCATTCGGGACTTAACTTCTTCTTTACTGACTTCGATGCCTTTATGTTGTTCTTTTACGTGCTTGCATTTTGGTTTTTTCTCTTACTCGAGAGACGACTGAAGTATTGAAAGGGTTACCATTACGCCCGAGGCCCACCTGACCCGCCGGTAACTCGCGGCGAGGATCTGCGACTGGGCTGTGTCGGGACTGGCTTCGCGGCAGGTTTTGGTTTTGGACGCGAGCCGCAGGGGTCTCTGATCTCAGCCACGCTGAGGGGGACGGGCCCTGACGGTAAGCGCTTCACAGCCACGGCCAGCGCCGCTCCGGCCAGGGCTCCGCAGCCTCCCCCGCCTTCCCGCCCGGCAGCTGCTGGGGCCCGGCCAGACCGGAGCCGATGGGGGAGCCGGCGGACGGCCCGGGGAGGGGAGAAGGGGCCCGGCCCGCAGCGGGACCGCCCGGACCGGCCTGGCTGACGTGGGGGGCCGGGGCCTGCCACCTCCTCACCGACCGAAAGGAAAGAGAGAGTTCCCGGGTTTTTTCGTCTTTAACGTGTCTGTTTCACTGAGGCGTGTCCAGCTTCGCAGTGGTTCAACAAGCTTATAGCATCCCATGAACTCTCCCACCTCAGTCAATTCCCAAGTCCTCACCCCTGGCAACGGCAGTAACTACTCACCGTAGAGTTAGTCCTCCTGAGGAGAAAAACAGTCTGCCCTTTGGGCTTCGGCCGCAACTTCCCGCGTGTAACTTCCCCTGGTTTCTCCTTTCCCTGTCCTCTCGCTGGATTGGTATCCCTGGTGGCCACCCCCCTTTCCCTGGAGACCAAACCCCTCTGCCCAGCCCTTAGCTCTGCCCCCTTCCCCTTAAGCTGTCTTCTCCACGTGGTCAGTCTCTTTTTTTACCTCGCTGGGTTCCCTTCAGCCGCGTGTGATATCCTCCGCCAGAATAAAACCATGTAAAAAGAGCCTTTCTTGCCTTTATCGCTGAGCCACCTGCAGTGAGTGTTGGCTGAGGGTCTGACCGCGTCGCCTGAAGGTTATCTCAATTTGCTTTTCCACGGGAGAGGCTCGTGGGGGACGGATTTTAGGCAGCGGCGACCGCTACTCCGACACCGGCACCTTTACGAGCTGTCAGTTACGCACAAAGCTTTGTATCGCTTCCCTGAATTTCCTCCCGTTCGAAACCGTGACGCCGGGTAACCCTCTAAAAGCAGCCGGTCACACGGGGAACTGCTACGCCGTGGAGTGGGGGATGACGTGAAGAAAGGTCCCGTGGGCAGTTCCCTCCCCTACAAAACCCTTCGTCTACCCTGTGAACGATGAACTTTACTTTCCGAGGAAATTAAGCGTATATCCTCTCTCCGTGCCCGTGGCCAAAACTGGGATTCGACCTCCAAAACTGCAGACGGTGAACGATTCCTGAGAGACCGCAGCTGCCGACGCTGAGAACTCTCGATGCCCTCGGAGTGCCGCACGCCTCCTGCGAACGGACGACGCGCAGGGAGGGTGAGTTTGGTTTCACGGGGAAAAGGGGCAGAAGATGTGTCCGGGGGCCTGTGGCCCCGAGTGGCCTTCTGCCTCCTCCAAGTCCGAACACGACGGGATTTTTCCCGGAGCGAAGCTGCCTGCGCCAAGGACTCGGGCAGCCCTTGAAGTCTCAAATACCTCCTCTAAACTGATATCAACACACGGGAGTGGCAAGTTTTGTTTCACAGGGCATTCACACTGTGGCCCCGAGTGGGCTGCTGCCTCCTAAAATTCCAAAAGGCGCGGGATGTCTCCCAGACCCAACTTGGTACTGCCTCCAGCTCAGGCTACCCTGGCAGTGCCAAGTACCTCCTACAAATTGACTTCAGGAACCCAGGGTGGTGAGTTTTGTTTCACAAGGAAACGCGCTGGCGTTCGTGTTCGGGGGCCAGTGACCCTGAGTGGCCAGGCGCCTCCTGAAATTGCGAACGGCGCGGGGTGTCTCCCGTACCCGACCTGCCGCCGCCTCCGACTCGGGCTGCCCTGGCAGTGCCGAGCGCCTCCTGCAAACTGGCGTCAGGAACCTGGGGTGGTGAGTTTTCGTTCCCACGGAAAATGGACGGCGTTCGGGTCCCGGGCCCTGCGGCCCTGAGCGGGCTGCTGCCTCCTAAAGCTCTAAACGGCACAGGATGTCTCCAAAAGGCAACCGGCCTCCACCTGCTACTCGGGCTACCCTGGCAGTGCCGAGCGCCTCTTGCAAACTGACGCCAGGAACGCGGGGTGGTGAGTTTTGTTGCACGGAGGAGAGGGCCGGCATTCGTGACTAGGGGCCCGTGGCCTTGAGTGGGTGGAAATTCCGAATGGTGCGGGATGTCTCCCGAACCCAACCTGCTGCCACCTCCGATTTGAACTGCTCTGGCAGTTCAAAGTGCCTCCTACAAACTGACATCAGGAACCCAGGGTGATGACTTTTGTGTCACAGGGAAAAGGGCCGGCATTCGTGTCCAGGGGCCCGTGGCCCTAAGTGGGCCGGTACCTCCTGAAATTCTGAACGGCAAGGAATTTTGTCGGTTTCAGTTTGAAACTGGGCAGAAATGGTTCTGAAATACTTCGTGTGAACTGTGTTGTTAAGCTGTACATTAAGGTTGAGCCTGAGTTGAAGGGGTTAAGCAACCCTTTTCGAAAAGTTTTAACTTGAGCCGGTGTTTGTGGGCTAGCAGAGCTGTAATAGAGAGAGCATATTCTAAGTTGATTCCCTAGATTTCAGGTACAGGGGAGTTGTGTGGCTTTTTCCCCCGCATTGTGGTAATTTGATTCTCGAGACCGTATAGTTGTGTCTGTAGAGATTTTAAGATTTTGTTTGCAACAAGTGCAGCATTTTATGTGGAAAAACTAGTGTGGGAATTTATATACGTTTAAAACAAATTAAAAGAATTGCAGGAATTGCCCCCCCCCCCTTTTGTGTTTGTAGGCGTATCAGAGCTTTTGCTGTAACAGGCACGGCCTTTTCGTTTGTTTTAATCGTGGTGAAACGGATCAAAGGAGTCCCTTTACCTCACTGCTTTGGACTTGATCTTGGGGAATGTGTGCAAAACAATATTATTGTTATTCCACGAGGCAGCAAACTGAGTGTGCCCTGTATCGATAGAAACAAAACTTTAGTTGAGCAGATTTTGAACCAGAGATTTTAAAGTTACTGTGTTCAAAGTCATACTTAGTACATGAAGATTGGATTATGCAGGAAAAACTAGGAAAGGACTGTAAAATTTTGTGAAATAACATTTAGGTACAGTGCATAACAATAAGTAGCTCGGGTGTCCTATAAATAAAATCAGAAATCAGAAGAGACAGAATTTGGTAGAGGTTGCTCATTCAAAAAGCTACCCTTGTGAACCCTGGGTTTGTTTTTGCTGTGTTCGGTGTAAAACGTTGTGGTATACGCAGACGTTTCGGTAGAGAAGGGCGAGACTGGCGCTTTATCATCTTAAAGAAACAAAGGCTACTCGGAGAGCTATAAGGATTTTAGTAGCCGCTGGTCGTGAGGAGCAAGGAAATAACAGCAAGTTCTTGGAGAAAAATGGCAATAAAGAAAATAGAATTTATAGTAGACGTGGGGGAAACCTACTTGGTATTAAGTAAAGCCTTAATGTCTATAACAGATAATTATGTTATGGGAAGGGGAGCAACTGGCCAATCTGAAAAAGCGTATTTTTGTAAATTTGGAAAACAAGTGGGCATTTATAGGTTTGTGTAGCAGTTAAAAGCAAAAGATGGGGAGATTATTTTGGAGGTAAAGGAAAATGATGGATCAGGTATCTTCTGAGGTGTGGGCTTCTAACATACCAGGAAGAGCAAAGAATGCACCCTCGGTGCAAGTTAATCTTAAAGAAAGGAAACAACCAGTTAGAGTTAAACAATATCCCTTAAAGAAGAAAGAAAGAAGGGATTAGTCCGTAATTGAGAATTTTTTATATGTAGGGCTATTAAAAGAGTGTCGGTCTGAGTGCAATACTCCTATTTTACATGTTAAAAAGCCTGATGGATCTTACTGAATAGTACAAGATTTAAGAGCTGTTAATAAGATAACCGAGGATTTATACCCGGTGGTTGCCAACCCCTGCGCTTTGTTGGCCTGTTTAACAGCCGAATTAACCTAATTTACCATTTCTGATTGGAAGGGTGCCTTCTTTTGCCTCCCTCCTCGTGAAGCCAGCCAGAAAATTTTTGCCTTCGAATGGGAAAATCCCAAAAGTGGGCGTAAGACTTGGCTCACGTGGACGGTATTAATAACAGCCCCGGGATATTCGGAGAGCAACCTACAAGAGATCTAGAGTCCTGGGCAGCTTCATCAGAGGAAGGACAGCTGCTGCAGCAAGTAGACGGCCTCCGGATAACTACCGGAACCCAAGAGGCGTACGTGGAGTGGACGGTAAGCCTCCTGAACTTTCTGGGTTTACAAAAATATAGAGTACTTCAGAAAAAGGCTCAGGTAGTAAAACAAACAGTCGTCTCCTTGAGTTATGAGGGCAGTGCTGGACAAAGACTCTAATGCAAAATGACAAGGAAGCAATATGCCAAACCCCAAAACCCCAGACGATAAAGGACTGTAAGTGTGTGATAAGTTAGAGAAGACTCTTTGTTCATCAAGACAGAAAGGAGAAGCCTTGTGTAGATAACAGAAAATCAAAGGAGAAGCCTTGTGTAAGATAACAGAGAGCCAAAGGAGAAGCCTTGTGTAGATAACAGGAAACTGCCAGACAGAAACTAGCTAATATGTTGCTTACTTAAGCTAGTTGTGTAATTAGAACTTAGGTGCATATAACATATAACCTTATATGGAAAAGACCATTACAGGGCCGTGGACTTTCACCAAGGAAGAAGAGAAGAGCCTTCGTCAAACGACCACCAGAGAGTAGAGGACGACCCCCTGGCAACAGAAGGTGCAAGCGCAGAGTACACCCAGAGATACCACGGCCCCGGGAAAAAAAAAAGTATAAAAAGACTGTGGGAAGGGGGAAAATGGTGTGTGAGCCGTAGGCGGAGCGGGGACTCCCCGGCTGCACCCGGCGCCGTTTGCTTGCCATCGCTCGCTGTAATCAATAAATTTCTGATTGACTCTTGAAAGGCTGAACAAATTATTCGCCTCTATTTATAACAATCTGGTGCCATGACTCGGATAAGGGCTATCCGTTGGAAGCTCCTCACGGGGAGGCGCCCTCGCTGCCTTGGCAGCGAGCCCCGTTCAGGAGACCTCCTCCTGGGACCCTTACCGACGAACCCAAATTCGGTGGCAAGCAAAGAATAGCCGGCAACCCCTTAATCTTTGTGCACAAAGTCCCGGGCGAAGACACAGGACTGTGTAAGTACCTTTCAGTGGTCCTTCGGGGCTACTGAGGTTGCCCCGTTCGGAGGCAGCGGGGCCCGCTCTGTCGGGGTTGGGATCCCGGAGTGTGATGAGTGAGACGTCTCTGTGAGACGACGTGAGTGTGGACCTCGTAGTAGTGCGTTTCCCACACCCGGCGACGGGCTGGGCCATGAATTGAGGGAAGCGTAGAGGTGTGTGTGAGAAGGCGCTCCGGAAGATGGGACAGAGGAAAAGCAAGCCCTCTGGTCCCATGGGTAGGGGAAACCCTGTAAAGCTTCCCCAAATTCCTCCAGACAGTCCATAAGGACTAATGATTAAAAATTAGGATGCCTTCCCCTCCAGGAAAGGACGAGGTAGGATACAGACCTACCCGACTCCACCCCTCCACCCTACATACCTCCTCCCCCTCCACCCCTACCTCCGCATTCACCACAACGTCCCTCTGCCCCGGTTCGGAGGGGGATGAGGTGAGAATGAGGTGAATGTTGAGCTCCAGGGCAATAACCAGCGGGTAACTAGAATCCAGACTAGGAAAAGGCAAGAGGACCTCCCCAGCTGATAGCGCGGCTCGGGGAGGGAGAAATCGCGATTTCAGTGTGTTGTGTCCCGATTGCAGTGTGGTGTGCCCCAGTTTCGGTGTGGTGTGTCTGTTACATCCGGACGTGCGTGCTTGTGTGTGTGTGTGTGTGTGTGAAGCGCGGTGCGGCTTTACTAAGATACAGAGACGCGGCGGTGCCGAAGAGCGCATGCGCGGGACAGTTCAGCTACACTCCCTGATGGAGCGGGTGGTGCGCATGCGCGGCACGGGCTGTCTCTGGTGAGCGGGCGGAGCGCGGCGCGGGGCTTAAGTCGGGGCTTGCAAAGGTGCTTTAGGCGCGGCCCAGCTGATAGCGCAGCGGGCGCGCGGGCACAAGCCGCGGTTTGAGGAGCTGCTTTGAACGCCGCTAGCTGATAGCGCAGCTAGTGGGAGCGTGGTACAAGCTAGGAGTTACAAGCACCGCTTACAAGCATCGCTAGTTGGTAAAGAGCTTGCAAAAGTAGCCAGCGAGCCCGGCTGGGCTAAGAGTTAAGTGTTCGTTATACAATAGCACTGCCCTTCAGTGTTAAAAGCTGTCATTGGGAGATCCTTTGCATTACAGGGCGAATAAAGGGGGGATGAATGTGTGTGAATGAGAGGCGGGCTGGTTACCCCAGACCTGCTAAGCGAGAGCGGTAGTCTCCCATGCTGCGTTTCCGTCTTTTTCGCAAGAAAAGCGGCCAGTAAAGAGATGAAGTGAGTGATAAAAAGAGTGAGAGAACCCCCCCTGGGACTGGGTCTCAGAGAAAGAGTGGGGACCCCTTGGTGGGGGGGGGGGAATAAAAGGTAATTAATTAGAAAAAAAAATTATTAAAAGGTAAAAAGAGGGTTTTCTTGGCATAATCTATTGGGGAAAAATAAAAGGTAAAATGTGTAGGAGGGGCCCCTAAAAATTCTGCTGGATTGAGGGATAAGAATGCCCAAGAACATCCACGGTTGATTAAACCTGCTGGATTGACGGATTAATATTCCAAGAGCATTCAGGCTTGATTAAACCTGCTGGATTGAGGGACTAATGTTACAAGAGCATCCAGGGTTGCTTCAAACCTGCTGGGTTGAGGGATTAATATTCCAAGAGCATCCAGGGTTGATTCAAACCTGCTGGGTTTAGGGATTAATATTCCAAGAGCATCCAGGGTTGCTTCAAACCTGCTGGGTTGAGGGATTAATATTCCAAGAGCATCCAGGGTTGCTTCAAACCTGCTGGGTTGAGGGATTAACATTCTGAGAGCACCCAGAATTAAGTTTGCTGGGTTGAGATATTAATATTCGAGAGCACCCAGAATTGAATAAAAATTTTGCCAGTTTGAAGATAAATCGGAGAGGATCTGGAGTTAGGAACAACACAGCTGGATTGAGGGGTATCCGAGAACACTGAGACTGGCCAGGGAAACCTAAAAGTGTAAAAAGTGTGTTGAAAAATAAAAGGTACCTTGTTGTTGTGATTGTTTTGTTGTGCGTGAGAGTAAGTGAAAAATAAAGTTAAGGTAATGTGGACGAATAAAAGTATACGTATGCATCCTACCCTGTTAGGAAGCCTCACTGTGCTCCCCTAGTGTGACCCACAGATGCAGGTTACGATCCGATAGACAAAAGGACTACAGCTGACCGTTGGAGAGTAACGAGCCGACCCGGAAACCTGAAGGTCACCTCGAAGAAAAACTGTCGGACTCAGTCTGGGTAATCCAGATAGACCAAGAAGGGGAACGGAAAAGATACACTTACCCCTTGGCTGATGATTATGGAGTAGTGTGTAAAGAAATACGTTGTGATTGTTATCCTTTTGTGTGCTTTGTTTGTAAAGCTTGCCAAGAACGGTGGTGAGTCCGTTGCCGCAAAGGAAAGCCACCTACTGGGATTTGCTCCAGCTGCTACAAGCTAGAGCAAGGATTAACAAGAATCATATTAGAGTTAGGGGAATTGGAGAATAAGTGGGTAAGGTTCAAATCAGAAGAGTGGTGGGAGGTTTACAGAAAAGGGGTTAACCCTGAGAATTTTTTTCCACCTGAATGAACCTGTCCCCCCCTTGCTGCCCATATTGTAAACCGCTGTTGTCGGAAAGAGCTGAAAGAAATCCCGTGTGACTCGTCCCCGGTCAAGGATAAGAACTGGGAGCGGTATACGGCTAGAAGGGGAAAAGGTAACGGATGCGCTGGAGAGTACCGCTGCTGCCGAGAAGATGGTAATCCCCGCGGCTCGAAGCACCAGAGTCGGCGGGCGAGGCAGAGGGGCAAGAACCAGGCTCTTCCCGATCCCAAGTGGAATAATGCAGAGATACTCCAAATATTACCGACTGGGTATTGATAATCTCCCCAAAAGGTACTGACTCAACCACCCTGGGTAAACAAAAAGGGCAACAAGCTAAAAGGGAAATGGTAGGAAATTATGAGTTAAGTACAAAACCTGGACTCCGTCCTCCTTGGCAAGTTATCGTTATTGTAATTCTGATGATGTTATTACCAGGAAGATATTCTCAATTTTCACATCGACCCTTTAAATAGATATTACCCCGAGTAGATAGGAAGGAAATTCAAACTCAGCTATTGTCCAGATCTCCTAGTTTTACATCGTCATTATGCACATTGGCCCCCATCGATGTGTCCAGCATCAAATCCAGGAAAGGGATATTGCAATTACCCCGGGGAATACTTCTGTGGGTATTGGGGCTGTGAAACAATAGCATCGGATTGGTCAGTAGGAGGAGATCAATGGCTTACTGTTTCTTAAAGACCCCACGGCTGTAAAGCTCCGCAGAAGGACTGGTCGAGCGGCATGGTCAATCCGGGGAATTGTCAATTTGTGTATATGAATGTAACTAAACCGTCAGATCCGAGATAGACAGTAAGACGAACGTGGGGTTTTCAGTACATAGAACCCAGTAAGAAAGAGCCTATCCCACCAGATACCCGGCCAGTAGGCCCTAACCTGGTAATAGCCAAAGATAGAGAGCCAGGTTATGTTGAAATAATCAGTAATCAAAGTAACTCAGGAATAGAAAATTCAACAAGTGATAACCAGACAATAATACCCACTAGCGAAGATTCTCGATTTAACACCCTTTAGAAGCTAGTAGAGAGAGCGTGCCTAACCCCCAGATTACAAAACGTGGTTAGCTTTGTTTTGATGTTAAACCCCCATTTTATAACACTGTTAAAATAACTAAAAAAGTTTGATGAACAAAAGAAAGAAAAAGAAAAGGGGGGATTGTAATAAGGTAGAAAAGACTCTTTGTTCATCAAGACAGAAAGGAGAAGCCTTGTGTAGATAACAGAAAATCAAAGGAGAAGCCTTGTGTAAGATAACAGAGAGCCAAAGGAGAAGCCTTGTGTAGATAACAGAAAACTGCCAGACAGAAACTAGCTAATATGTTGCTTACTTAAACTAGTTGTGTAATTAGAACTTAGGTGCATATAACATATAACCTTATATGGAAAAGACCATTACAGGGCCGTGGACTTTCACCAAGGAAGAAGAGAAGAGCCTTTGTCAAACGACCACCGGAGAGTAGAAGACGACCCCCTGGCAACAGAGGGCGCAAGCGCAGAGTACACCCAGAGATACCACGGCCCCGGGAAAAAAAAAAGTATAAAAAGACTGTGGGAAGGGGGAAAACGGTGTGTGAGCCGTAGGCGGAGCGGGGACTCCCCGGCTGCACCCGGCGCCGTTTGCTAGCCGTCACTCGCTGTAATCAATAAATTTCTGATTGACTCTTGAAAGGCTGAACAAATTATTCGCCTCTATTTATAACAAGTGTATAATTATAAACTGTTAGTTAAACCCCTGTATGCTGTGATCAGGGAAGGAAACGGAGATCTCCGATGGACGACAGAATCGGTACGACCCTTTGGCCAGCTAAGGAAGGCCCTCGTGTCACCTCGAGCACTAAGACTTCCAGATGTGAGTAAACCGTTCCTGTTTTCTCGTGAAAAGCAGGGAATTGCTTTGGGAATGTTAGCGCGAGATCTGGACCCGTGCCGCGGGGCGGTCGCCTGCCTCTCTAAGCGGCTGGATGCGGCGGCTAAGGGATGGCCGGGACGCCTCGGAGCTTTGCGGCGGTGGCGGCGAACGTCCGAGAAGCGCGCGGCTTCGCCCCGGGCCAGAAGATGACTCTGCTGGTGTCCCGCGCGATGTCTGCAATGTTGGAAGGAAAGGCTGGAAGTAAAAGGGACGTTGGCTCTCTCCACAGAAATTCTTGACATACCAAGTCATAATGGTGGACCGAGATGATGTAGAAATTGTGGTGACTAACATTGTGAACCCAGCTTCTTTCCTCAGTGGTAGTATGGGAGAACCGGTGATCCAGGATGGCCTGGAGACTATCAAAGCTACCTACTCCAGTTGCCCGGATCTGAAGGACAACCCTCTCGAGGACACTGAGACCTGGTTTACTGATGGAAGTAGCTATGTCATCAGCAGAAAAAGATATGCTGGGTATGCGGTTAGCATGAGCCGAGAGGTAAAAGAGTCTAGATCGTTACTGACCGACACCTTGGCACAGAAGGCTGAAATAATTGCCTTAACCGGGGCTTTAGAGCTGGCAAAAGGAAAGAAAATCGATATTTATGGACTCGAGGTATACGTTTGGGGTAGTCCGTGCGCGTGGAGCCATCTGGAAGGAAAGAGAACTGTTGAACTCGCAAAGAAAAAGCATTAAACGTGCACAAGAGATAATAAAGCCGTTGGAGGCAGTCCAGCTGTCGCGCACATCGAGGCACACAAAAAAGTGAGCTCTGAATTAGAAGAAGGGAATGAGCTGGCAGACAGAGAGACAAAAGAAGCAGTTAAAGGTGAGGTAATTGTTGAGACAGTTGAGGCAGCCTTAATCCCAGATGGACAAATTTCTATTGAAAGTAAGCCAAGATACAGTAAAAAAGAAAAAAGGCTTGCTGAAAAAGTAGAAGTTATAATCGAGAGGGGTAGGCTGTTACAGATGCAGAGAAAGGAAAGCTGGTGATCTCCTCTTACGTGCTATAGTCATAAGTGAAAGATGAACGTGAGAGAACACATTAGGGAATAGATGCCTTGTATAATTACTTGAAAAAGAGAATCCTAGCCAGAAACTTGCAAAATACAGTGTTTCAGGTGACTCGCCAATGTAGCCTTTGCCTCCAAACTACTCCCAAAAATATTCCTAAAACAAAACTTGAACCTGGACAACAACGGCAAACTAATTTTTCAGAAGTACCCAGGAGAGGGGGGTATTGATACCTATTGATGTTAACAGATACCTTTTCAGGGTGGCCAGAAGCTTTCCCTACTAGAACTACCAAAGCACAAGAGGTGACCAAAGAATTGTTATGAACCAGTACATAGTGTACAGCCTGGGGATTATGTATATCTTAAGTCTGTTGCAGAGAAGACTCTGGAACTGCAGTGAGAGGGACCATTCCAAATGCTCCTCACCACCTTTACTGCAATCAAGATTAAGGAACAAAACGCCTGGATCCGTATTTCCCAAGTGAAGAAACTCCTGAGGGACTTGAGAAAGTTATACCAGTTATTTTATAAACTAAAATTAAAACTTTCTAGAGGAAATAACTAGAGTGTGAGTAAAATGATAAGCATAGTGATATAATCCTCCCAAAGAATAGAAAAGCTTGTAGTTGTAATAGATAATCAGGTAGGTGTAGCTTAGAGAGTTGTGGCATTTATAATTATTGCTATAACCGCAGCTAATACGGTACTGCTTATATATAATGTGACTGGTATATAAGTGCCAAGGGAAAGCCTATGATTTTGACTCCTGTAAGTCTCTGGATCAAACGCTACAAATTACAAATGCAACTGTATAAGGAGGAAAAAATGTGTAAAGATATAAATGTGTGTACATCCAGGATGGATTTCATGAATCTCATCAAGAATCCCAAATACTGATACAAATGCTTAACAAACTGCTCTGAATTTAGGCTCTGGATACAGAGCAAAGTATTTATGACTTTGAAATGCATCCCATTAACCAGACAACCTTGCTCATGTATACAGGACAAGGCTGTGTCTGCCTCGAATAGCACGCCCCGCTATAATAGTGGATGAGATCACTGTGAAAAAAACTCAATTTAACTTGTGCATTTAGAACTTTGTCAAAATTGATTATTCCTGTCAGGTACCTGGGGTATCATACCAACATATAAAGGCAAACTTAATTACTGTCAAAGAAATATTGCCTGTGCCTATAGGGATGAACAACTTTGGTTACCCAATGTTTGAAACATCATGAATTAAAGGAAATTCTTAAAGAAATTCAAGATGAAGGAAAGAGAACGCTGATTACAATATACCATGACATGGAGACTATACGGAAGGTATTTAAATTATTGGAAAAAGGCCAATTCCATCATTGGTGGAATGTGCTTTTTGGGTGGTCTCCAACAGCAACCAGCTTGCTCAATACCTTGGTTCATCCAATTAAAAAACAACAACTCATACCATCCCAACTACCGTGATTAGAACACATATTCTATGCAAAAATGTCCTCTACCCTGCCATCAACTCCACATAAAACAAAGAAATTACTCTCATCATACAGTACACCCCTGTCAAAACTCTAATTGCCCTAAAACCTTAAAAATCATTACAAATTAACCCCAAAATAAAAACTTTAATCTCTAACTAACAAAAAAACCTAATCTCTAACAAACAAAAAACCCCAAAACCAAATAACGCTAATTTAAAAAACTCCACCATAGAACCAACTACCAGCAAAAAAACACACTATGCTCTTTTCACTAACAATTCTTATCACATCACAAAAATGAAACAGAAATAAAAAACAACCATATAGAAACCCACAGAGCAAATCACAACAAACACTAAAAAAATAAATCCAACCAACTTACTAAAACTCTGTCTCTACACTAACTCATAAAGAGCAACCAATACTCTATAAAACTTACAAAAAAACCCCACCAACCTAATTAACGATATAAAAAAATCTAAACCACCAAGAAATAAAAAATCACTACCAAAATAAAACTACCTTAAAAAATCCACCATATAAATACCCATGTTCCCAAAATAAAACTAATAAAAAACAACCACCAAATACATCAAATTACAAAAAAACCCCCTTACATTAACAACACAAAAATTATTCCTAACTCAATGAACCCATAATGTCTCAAACCATCAAAACAAAAATACCACCTAGAAATAAACACGATGCCAAAAGATAAATGTAGCCATAAACAATATCTCCCAAAGGATCCATAACCATAAAACATACAGTACAATCAAACAAACCAAAGAAATAAAATCCCTATAATAAACGGTAATGTAGTTAACAATATTTTAAAAACCTCACCAATTAACTATAGGACACTACCTCAAACCCACCAAAACAAACACTACATACGCTAATAAGAGCCATTACAAGAGAATTAAAAACTTACCCTCTACTTCATGCAACGACCCATAAAAACCATTGTGAACCTTAAAAAACACGTCCTTTAAAAACATAATACACCATCAAAAAAAAAAAAAAATCCAACAGCAAAACTCAATTCAAAGAAAACCCTTATCATCAACACATGAACTAAGAACCATAACATTCAAGAAGTAGACCGTATTCCTTATCATACGCCAACTACAAAAAAAATAAAACGATACAATCAATTCCTAAGAACCACCTCCAAACCGCTACACCAAGGACCTTCGGAAAATGAAAAGCCGCGCTGCCGGCACCGGGCGGAGCGCGGCTCCCGGCAGGAAAGCGGCTCCTGCGGCAGGCAGAGGCGGCGCCGCGCCGGGAGACCCCCGCCCGCTCCCCCTGCCCGGCGGGGCCGGCACCGGGCCCAGGGGGCCCCGGCGGCGCCCGAGCCCCGCGCCCTGAGCGGACGGGGCGGCCGGCACCGGCGCAGCGCCCGCGCCGCCTCTCCGCCCGCCGGCCCGGCAAAGCTCCCCGCGGCTCCGCACGCCTCGCTCCGGCGCGGCTCCGGCAGTCCCGCGCCAGCCCGGCCGCGCCCAAGTCCCCTTCCACCTCGGCAGCTCCCCAGGCAACGCCAGCAGCTCCCGCGCCGGAACCTTTGGTGCCGGGCCAGGGGCAGAAGAAGCACCCTCAAATGCAGCGGCACACCCCGATATCAACCCTTCAAACGCTGCGAGAGCTGCAGCTTCCTTCAACTGAACCCGCAAAACTGACGCCACACTCAAGTGCTCACCTCACTTCAACAAGGGCAAATACATGAGTTCTCCCCAACAATTTCATCCCCTATAATAGCAGGAAAAGGGGTTTTACTCAAATGATGGTAAAAGGGGGATTTTAACCTCAATCCAAACCCTTTACAAGGACGGACAACAGGGCTGCCCCCTCAGTTGAAAACTTAGGCAGATGAAAATGGAGGGGCTAGCCTCAGATTAAACCCATCATACAACAACAATATTTTTCCCCTTCCATTTAAAATACAACACAAGGATTCCCAGTCACCCCTGTGATACCCCTAACACCGTGGAAAAGGCAGGTTTTCCTTCAATCAGTACCCTCAAAACCACAAGTGAAGGAGGATCCCTCCCAGTTCAAACAGACAATAATGGAAGAGAAGTCGCTTCTCTCAATTTGAATTTCTTTTGTCCTCAAAAGCCCTTTTTTTTTTTTTTTTTTTCCGGGGCAGCAGAAAGTGATTGCAAGATGAAACTTAAAAGGGAAAGGAGAAAAGTCCCCGCTACAAATCCACACCGGCTTACGTGTTTGGCTGCAACTTCCCGGCACAAAGGTTTGTCCCTCGGCACCTCCCTTGAGCAATGCTCCATGTATCCAGGTGCTCCCCCAGACCCTGTCAGAAGCTCCCACCGTCCTTCCATGAGACAGCCCCCGGAGCTCCCCATAAACCCCTCTGCTCCAGCAGCTCCATGCAAAAGGGACCTGAGGCAAACCCTTTCCCTAAAATAGCCTGCGGTAGGAGCCGCCCCCGTCCTCATCCTCAAAGCTCACACCTGGGGCTGCTCTGGGTTTCTTTCCAAATGAATTTAGCAATAAATTCCTATTCTTTAGCAATACCTATAAAAACGAAACACTTGCCAGAATTTAGTATTCTACACACCCCCCTCCCTGTGCATTTTGGGGCAGCTTTGGGTCCCTCGGGGGGACGGCACCCGGCATGACCCCCCCTCATTCGCCACCCACCTGCTCCTCCACTGCAGTATGCCTCCCCCTCCTAGGGACCTTGGGGTGCCCCAAATGACACCAGAGCCCCGAGTCTTCACCCCCTTTTCCTGGCCGCCAAAGAAGGCACAGAACGAGTCTAACTGCCCTGGACAGCAGCCCAGCACTTGCTTCCATCCCTTTCCACATGTACATCCCCCCCGAAAGGGACTCTGCCGCAACGAGAAAGGGGGGCAGCCCCCAGAAGGGTTGAAGCTCCTGCCCAGCCTCGCTGTCACGGGCGAGGGGCAGAGAGAGGGAGCGGCAGAGACGGCGGGGACGCGGCACGGACGGCACGGCACCGAGCGGGGGCCGCTCTCAGCGCGATGCCGGCAAAGCCGCAGGTCCGGCGGGGCCGGGCGGGGTTTGACCGGCATAGGGGGATCCGCCGAGAGCCTCTGGCCCCGTGCGGGGACTCCCGCAAGGGCCCGGGGGCGCCGGGCTCCGGCCCTCTGGGCTTTATTCTCCGGCGCCCCCGGCCCCGCGGCTGCGGGGAAAGAAGGAACGGGGCGACCGGAAGAGAGGAGGGACAGCAGGGCATGAGAAAGGGTAGGGAGGGAGGGAGGTCGGGCTGTGGAGGAAAGCGGGAGGGCAAGGGAAAGGCCGGGAGCGGGGAAGAGGGACGGTGCACAGAGGAGGGAGAGAAGAGGAATAGAACGGAGGAGCGGGATAGGGACGGGACAGGAAGGACGTGAAGGCAGTGGGGGGTGGGGTTTAGGAGGGAGAGGAGGGGAGGGTCTGGGGGACAAAGAACAGTAATATGGGGAGAAAGAGGGAAGCGTAGCGGGAAAGGGAGAGGGGATGCCAAAAAGGAAGAGAAAGGAGCTGGCTTTGGGCAGAGCGGGAAATGGGGGAAAGAGAGAGAGAAGAGGAGAAATACGGGGAGGAGGAAGGAGGAGTAGAGAGAGGGATAGGAGGGGAAGCCTCACAGAGCGCCTGTCCACCACGAGCCCGCCCCAGCGCCCAGCCCTGCTCGGAGTGCTGCGCTCGGCAGAGCTCGGCTCGGTTAGACTCGGCTATTATTGGCCAAACTCGGCTGGATTCGCCTCTTCGGCGTAGCTCGGCTCGGCTGAACTCGCTGCCGCTCGCTGCGTTCGGATCAACTCGGCTCGGTCAGGCTCAGCTTGGATCGGTTCCACTCCCTGGGGCACAGCTCGGGGCTCTCCTGATGCCGAACCCCGCGGCCGGCCGGATCGTCGCACGGAAACCCCCCACGCCAGATTAGACCAAGCAGTTTCTATGTTAAACCCTTTTTGTCCTAGAAGAAAAAAACTTATCTACCTCTTGCGTTTTCTCATTTTTCTTCATTGATTTCAAAATCAGAGTATAAAAAAGTTCCCCTAAAAAAGATTTGGTAAGAAGTCAAGAAAGTAGTCCCGTAAACTTTATAACCTGAAGATATACTTAGGTTTCTACAAAAAATAGACCACACAAGTGTCCTACTCACTATGTCAAACCTTATGTAAAGTAGTAAAAAAAAAAAAAAATCCAAAAAAAAAAAAAAAAAAAAAACCACCACCAAGATAAAGAGTTCCACAACCAAAACAAAACATAAGCAACACTAAAACCACCCATCCAAATACAATATGTTTATTGGTCACCAATCCTAAAAATCTATTTTCTAAATGCCGTGTTAAGTATACCTCTTCACAACTAACCTTTATCCCTCACAGAATTCACAGAGTAAATACAAAAATTCCTCCACATAACATAGATTTAAAATAACAGCTATACACTCTTATACCAAATTACAACTAAACTACAAAACTACAAATTACAAAAAACATTTAAAAAAATCCAAGTATAACACTTACATTCAAAAAAAAAAAAAAAAGAAAAACTTAACAAAAAGAAACCACAAGGAAGTTATCTCAAAATATAACACCTACAATTGAAAACAATAATACATCAAAAATAACCAAAAATACCCAAAAACTACAACAAAAATTTAGTTCACAATATCAATTCCCATAGAAGCGAAACCGGGGGTCCATTGGCCACTTGCGGACGTGGACTCACTGTAACAGGAGCGGACCGCCTAGAGCACGCAAACAAGAACGGAGCCTAAAGAGCTGTACCGGGAATTGAGACCGGAGCAAGAACAACTGCTGCCTGCCACCGCTCACCTTGCCCACTTACCTTGACCGCTAGTATCTGGCTTTAGTTCCTAAAAATAACAACAAAGAAAATAGCTGTAATACAGAGGCACCATTTATACTCCCCCTGCAAAGACAAACGGTGACTGACCTTCTCGGGGGACCCCCCTCACCCGGGACGGGGCCCTCTGCCACGGATTCCATCTGGCTGCGTCTGAAAGAACGTTAGCACAAAAGTCAGAGCACTGCAGGATAACTTAACAGCTCCAGATAGCCTTCATCAATCTACAGATCCCATCTAGAGTCCAAATACACCCCACATTACAAATTTCCAGGACACGCCCCATTCTAGACCTACACCAGGCTATGCAGCAGGGCAGAGCAGCTCCAGGCCAAATACCCAGACACCCGTGACACAGAACAAGACAAACAAGGGGACACAACAGGGGGAGAAAGCTCTGAGCGAGAAGAATGCCCTCAGGGAGCCAGAGACTGCAGAATGAGATGACCTAGCTGAGACTGATGGCGAGCCTCTAAGGCTCAGAGAACCCTGCAGGAACAAGATGCTAACTGAATGACCTATTCCAAGCAAGGCAGAGAAGGATGCCCGACAACCCTAGCGTCAGAATGCTCTACGGATCTCCGCATCGCTACGAGGCCTAATCTGCTAGAACGCGTCCTTGCCGTCACTATTGTCACAAATCACAGCTGTCGAGAACAGCCCAGAACAAGACCTCAAAAGACATCTGACCGGATGCTACTCTGATGCCTGTCCGGGCTCCCGAGCCAAAGGCAAGAAGGAATCAGCACGGGGCCGAGGAACACAGAGATGAGAGATGCAAAGATGGACGCCCGGGCTTCCGATAAGCCCCTCAAAGGACTAAGGCAAAAGACACAGAAGGCACGACAGACAAGTGACACACCGTGCACCGGCACTGCTCTGCCCTGAGCACTTCAGCACTGTGAGGCTTTTCCTTTATGTGGCCTAAAGGGCCACCCCCATCTCCAAAGCTGCCTCCAAAAGCCCTCCCAGCGCCTCGCTTCCATCCCCTCTCAGGGTCCCAGCCCTCGACTTATCTCTCGGATGTCCGGGGACGAGAATCCACGTCCGGTGCCGAGGAAGGCCGCCTCGCCCGCTGGCAGTCTCCTAGAGTCACCGACTGTGGCCCCTTGCTCAGCTACAATCAAGAACACCAAACATCACTGCAGGATCTTAGCTGCACAGCGGCCAATAACCAATAACAATTCTGCTACTCACCATTCTCCTAAGAACGTCCGCCTCATCTGGCCGCGCCCGGAGGCCGATGCCCTCGCGGCAGGGTCTGCCTGGGTGAAGAGGAGACGAGGTGACGTGGCATTGCTGAAACTCGAGTGGACCCTGGCTCCTCCTCCCTAGCTCCCCGACTTACAGCAACTCCTCGGCCGCTCCTGAAGGCTCCCCGGGTGACACCTTCAAATGACAAAGATCAAGGCTTCATCACAGATCCGTGCACTGCTTCCCGAATTCCCACGAGAGTGACGAAGCGGGGGTCTGCGGCCCCGTTGCTGAGGGGGGTCTCGGCGTAATACGAGCGGACCGCCTAGAGCACGCAAACAAGAACGGAGCCTAAGAGCTGCACCGGGAATTGAGACCGGAGCAAGAACAACTGCTGCCTGCCACCGCTCACCTTGCCCACTTACCTTGACCGCTAGTATCTGGCTTTAGTTCCTAAAAATAACAACAAAGAAAATAGCTGTAATACAGAGGCACCATTTATACTCCCCCTGCAAAGACAAACGGTGACTGACCTTCTCGGGGGACCCCCCTCACCCGGGACGGGGCCCTCTGCCACGGATTCCATCTGGCTGCGTCTGAAAGAACGTTAGCACAAAAGTCAGAGCACTGCAGGATAACTTAACAGCTCCAGATAGCCTTCATCAATCTACAGATCCCATCTAGAGTCCAAATACACCCCACATTACAAATTTCCAGGACACGCCCCATTCTAGACCTACACCAGGCTATGCAGCAGGGCAGAGCAGCTCCAGGCCAAATACCCAGACACCCGTGACACAGAACAAGACAAACAAGGGGACACAACAGGGGGAGAAAGCTCTGAGCGAGAAGAATGCCCTCAGGGAGCCAGAGACTGCAGAATGAGATGACCTAGCTGAGACTGATGGCGAGCCTCTAAGGCTCAGAGAACCCTGCAGGAACAAGATGCTAACTGAATGACCTATTCCAAGCAAGGCAGAGAAGGATGCCCGACAACCCTAGCGTCAGAATGCTCTACGGATCTCCGCATCGCTACGAGGCCTAATCTGCTAGAACGCGTCCTTGCCGTCACTATTGTCACAAATCACAGCTGTCGAGAACAGCCCAGAACAAGACCTCAAAAGACATCTGACCGGATGCTACTCTGATGCCTGTCAGGGCTCCCGAGCCAAAGGCAAGAAGGAATCAGCACGGGGCCAAGGAACACAGAGATGAGAGATGCAAAGATGGACGCCCGGACTTCCGATAAGCCCCTCAAAGGACTAAGGCAAAAGACACAGAAGGCACGACAGACAAGTGACACACCGTGCACCGGCACTGCTCTGCCCTGAGCACTTCAGCACTGTGAGGCTTTTCCTTTATGTGGCCTAAAGGGCCACCCCCATCTCCAAAGCTGCCTCCAAAAGCCCTCCCAGCGCCTCGCTTCCATCCCCTCTCAGGGTCCCAGCCCTCGACTTATCTCTCGGATGTCCGGGGACGAGAATCCACGTCCGGTGCCGAGGAAGGCCGCCTCGCCCGCTGGCAGTCTCCTAGAGTCACCGACTGTGGCCCCTTGCTCAGCTACAATCAAGAACACCAAACATCACTGCAGGATCTTAGCTGCACAGCGGCCAATAACCAATAACAATTCTGCTACTCACCATTCTCCTAAGAACGTCCGCCTCATCTGGCCGCGCCCGGAGGCCGATGCCCTCGCGGCAGGGTCTGCCTGGGTGAAGAGGAGACGAGGTGACGTGGCATTGCTGAAACTCGAGTGGACCCTGGCTCCTCCTCCCTAGCTCCCCGACTTACAGCAACTCCTCGGCCGCTCCTGAAGGCTCCCCGGGTGACACCTTCAAATGACAAAGATCAAGGCTTCATCACAGATCCGTGCACTGCTTCCCGAATTCCCACGAGAGTGACGAAGCGGGGGTCTGCGGCCCCGTTGCTGAGGGGGGTCTCGGCGTAATACGAGCGGACCGCCTAGAGCACGCAAACAAGAACGGAGCCTAAGAGCTGCACCGGGAATTGAGACCGGAGCAAGAACAACTGCTGCCTGCCACCGCTCACTGCTCACCTTGCCCACTTACCTTGACCGCTAGTATCTGGCTTTAGTTCCTAAAAATAACAACAAAGAAAATAGCTGTAATACAGAGGCACCATTTATACTCCCCCTGCAAAGACAAACGGTGACTGACCTTCTCGGGGGACCCCCCTCACCCGGGACGGGGCCCTCTGCCACGGATTCCATCTGGCTGCGTCTGAAAGAACGTTAGCACAAAAGTCAGAGCACTGCAGGATAACTTAACAGCTCCAGATAGCCTTCATCAATCTACAGATCCCATCTAGAGTCCAAATACACCCCACATTACAAATTTCCAGGACACGCCCCATTCTAGACCTACACCAGGCTATGCAGCAGGGCAGAGCAGCTCCAGGCCAAATACCCAGACACCCGTGACACAGAACAAGACAAACAAGGGGACACAACAGGGGGAGAAAGCTCTGAGCGAGAAGAATGCCCTCAGGGAGCCAGAGACTGCAGAATGAGATGACCTAGCTGAGACTGATGGCGAGCCTCTAAGGCTCAGAGAACCCTGCAGGAACAAGATGCTAACTGAATGACCTATTCCAAGCAAGGCAGAGAAGGATGCCCGACAACCCTAGCGTCAGAATGCTCTACGGATCTCCGCATCGCTACGAGGCCTAATCTGCTAGAACGCGTCCTTGCCGTCACTATTGTCACAAATCACAGCTGTCGAGAACAGCCCAGAACAAGACCTCAAAAGACATCTGACCGGATGCTACTCTGATGCCTGTCCGGGCTCCCGAGCCAAAGGCAAGAAGGAATCAGCACGGGGCCGAGGAACACAGAGATGAGAGATGCAAAGATGGACGCCCGGGCTTCCAATAAGCCCCTCAAAGGACTAAGGCAAAAGACACAGAAGGCACGACAGACAAGTGACACACCGTGCACCGGCACTGCTCTGCCCTGAGCACTTCAGCACTGTGAGGCTTTTCCTTTATGTGGCCTAAAGGGCCACCCCCATCTCCAAAGCTGCCTCCAAAAGCCCTCCCAGCGCCTCGCTTCCATCCCCTCTCAGGGTCCCAGCCCTCGACTTATCTCTCGGATGTCCGGGGACGAGAATCCACGTCCGGTGCCGAGGAAGGCCGCCTCGCCCGCTGGCAGTCTCCTAGAGTCACCGACTGTGGCCCCTTGCTCAGCTACAATCAAGAACACCAAACATCACTGCAGGATCTTAGCTGCACAGCGGCCAATAACCAATAACAATTCTGCTACTCACCATTCTCCTAAGAACGTCCGCCTCATCTGGCCGCGCCCGGAGGCCGATGCCCTCGCGGCAGGGTCTGCCTGGGTGAAGAGGAGACGAGGTGACGTGGCATTGCTGAAACTCGAGTGGACCCTGGCTCCTCCTCCCTAGCTCCCCGACTTACAGCAACTCCTCGGCCGCTCCTGAAGGCTCCCCGGGTGACACCTTCAAATGACAAAGATCAAGGCTTCATCACAGATCCGTGCACTGCTTCCCGAATTCCCACGAGAGTGACGAAGCGGGTCTGCGGCCCCGTTGCTGAGGGGGGTCTCGGCGTAATACGAGCGGACCGCCTAGAGCACGCAAACAAGAACGGAGCCTAAGAGCTGCACCGGGAATTGAGACCGGAGCAAGAACAACTGCTGCCTGCCACCGCTCACCTTGCCCACTTACCTTGACCGCTAGTATCTGGCTTTAGTTCCTAAAAATAACAACAAAGAAAATAGCTGTAATACAGAGGCACCATTTATACTCCCCCTGCAAAGACAAACGGTGACTGACCTTCTCGGGGGACCCCCCTCACCCGGGACGGGGCCCTCTGCCACGGATTCCATCTGGCTGCGTCTGAAAGAACGTTAGCACAAAAGTCAGAGCACTGCAGGATAACTTAACAGCTCCAGATAGCCTTCATCAATCTACAGATCCCATCTAGAGTCCAAATACACCCCACATTACAAATTTCCAGGACACGCCCCATTCTAGACCTACACCAGGCTATGCAGCAGGGCAGAGCAGCTCCAGGCCAAATACCCAGACACCCGTGACACAGAACAAGACAAACAAGGGGACACAACAGGGGGAGAAAGCTCTGAGCGAGAAGAATGCCCTCAGGGAGCCAGAGACTGCAGAATGAGATGACCTAGCTGAGACTGATGGCGAGCCTCTAAGGCTCAGAGAACCCTGCAGGAACAAGATGCTAACTGAATGACCTATTCCAAGCAAGGCAGAGAAGGATGCCCGACAACCCTAGCGTCAGAATGCTCTACGGATCTCCGCATCGCTACGAGGCCTAATCTGCTAGAACGCGTCCTTGCCGTCACTATTGTCACAAATCACAGCTGTCGAGAACAGCCCAGAACAAGACCTCAAAAGACATCTGACCGGATGCTACTCTGATGCCTGTCAGGGCTCCCGAGCCAAAGGCAAGAAGGAATCAGCACGGGGCCAAGGAACACAGAGATGAGAGATGCAAAGATGGACGCCCGGACTTCCGATAAGCCCCTCAAAGGACTAAGGCAAAAGACACAGAAGGCACGACAGACAAGTGACACACCGTGCACCGGCACTGCTCTGCCCTGAGCACTTCAGCACTGTGAGGCTTTTCCTTTATGTGGCCTAAAGGGCCACCCCCATCTCCAAAGCTGCCTCCAAAAGCCCTCCCAGCGCCTCGCTTCCATCCCCTCTCAGGGTCCCAGCCCTCGACTTATCTCTCGGATGTCCGGGGACGAGAATCCACGTCCGGTGCCGAGGAAGGCCGCCTCGCCCGCTGGCAGTCTCCTAGAGTCACCGACTGTGGCCCCTTGCTCAGCTACAATCAAGAACACCAAACATCACTGCAGGATCTTAGCTGCACAGCGGCCAATAACCAATAACAATTCTGCTACTCACCATTCTCCTAAGAACGTCCGCCTCATCTGGCCGCGCCCGGAGGCCGATGCCCTCGCGGCAGGGTCTGCCTGGGTGAAGAGGAGACGAGGTGACGTGGCATTGCTGAAACTCGAGTGGACCCTGGCTCCTCCTCCCTAGCTCCCCGACTTACAGCAACTCCTCGGCCGCTCCTGAAGGCTCCCCGGGTGACACCTTCAAATGACAAAGATCAAGGCTTCATCACAGATCCGTGCACTGCTTCCCGAATTCCCACGAGAGTGACGAAGCGGGTCTGCGGCCCCGTTGCTGAGGGGGGTCTCGGCGTAATACGAGCGGACCGCCTAGAGCACGCAAACAAGAACGGAGCCTAAGAGCTGCACCGGGAATTGAGACCGGAGCAAGAACAACTGCTGCCTGCCACCGCTCACCTTGCCCACTTACCTTGACCGCTAGTATCTGGCTTTAGTTCCTAAAAATAACAACAAAGAAAATAGCTGTAATACAGAGGCACCATTTATACTCCCCCTGCAAAGACAAACGGTGACTGACCTTCTCGGGGGACCCCCCTCACCCGGGACGGGGCCCTCTGCCACGGATTCCATCTGGCTGCGTCTGAAAGAACGTTAGCACAAAAGTCAGAGCACTGCAGGATAACTTAACAGCTCCAGATAGCCTTCATCAATCTACAGATCCCATCTAGAGTCCAAATACACCCCACATTACAAATTTCCAGGACACGCCCCATTCTAGACCTACACCAGGCTATGCAGCAGGGCAGAGCAGCTCCAGGCCAAATACCCAGACACCCGTGACACAGAACAAGACAAACAAGGGGACACAACAGGGGGAGAAAGCTCTGAGCGAGAAGAATGCCCTCAGGGAGCCAGAGACTGCAGAATGAGATGACCTAGCTGAGACTGATGGCGAGCCTCTAAGGCTCAGAGAACCCTGCAGGAACAAGATGCTAACTGAATGACCTATTCCAAGCAAGGCAGAGAAGGATGCCCGACAACCCTAGCGTCAGAATGCTCTACGGATCTCCGCATCGCTACGAGGCCTAATCTGCTAGAACGCGTCCTTGCCGTCACTATTGTCACAAATCACAGCTGTCGAGAACAGCCCAGAACAAGACCTCAAAAGACAGCTGACCGGATGCTACTCTGATGCCTGTCAGGGCTCCCGAGCCAAAGGCAAGAAGGAATCAGCACGGGGCCAAGGAACACAGAGATGAGAGATGCAAAGATGGACGCCCGGACTTCCGATAAGCCCCTCAAAGGACTAAGGCAAAAGACACAGAAGGCACGACAGACAAGTGACACACCGTGCACCGGCACTGCTCTGCCCTGAGCACTTCAGCACTGTGAGGCTTTTCCTTTATGTGGCCTAAAGGGCCACCCCCATCTCCAAAGCTGCCTCCAAAAGCCCTCCCAGCGCCTCGCTTCCATCCCCTCTCAGGGTCCCAGCCCTCGACTTATCTCTCGGATGTCCGGGGACGAGAATCCACGTCCGGTGCCGAGGAAGGCCGCCTCGCCCGCTGGCAGTCTCCTAGAGTCACCGACTGTGGCCCCTTGCTCAGCTACAATCAAGAACACCAAACATCACTGCAGGATCTTAGCTGCACAGCGGCCAATAACCAATAACAATTCTGCTACTCACCATTCTCCTAAGAACGTCCGCCTCATCTGGCCGCGCCCGGAGGCCGATGCCCTCGCGGCAGGGTCTGCCTGGGTGAAGAGGAGACGAGGTGACGTGGCATTGCTGAAACTCGAGTGGACCCTGGCTCCTCCTCCCTAGCTCCCCGACTTACAGCAACTCCTCGGCCGCTCCTGAAGGCTCCCCGGGTGACACCTTCAAATGACAAAGATCAAGGCTTCATCACAGATCCGTGCACTGCTTCCCGAATTCCCACGAGAGTGACGAAGCGGGTCTGCGGCCCCGTTGCTGAGGGGGGTCTCGGCGTAATACGAGCGGACCGCCTAGAGCACGCAAACAAGAACGGAGCCTAAGAGCTGCACCGGGAATTGAGACCGGAGCAAGAACAACTGCTGCCTGCCACCGCTCACCTTGCCCACTTACCTTGACCGCTAGTATCTGGCTTTAGTTCCTAAAAATAACAACAAAGAAAATAGCTGTAATACAGAGGCACCATTTATACTCCCCCTGCAAAGACAAACGGTGACTGACCTTCTCGGGGGACCCCCCTCACCCGGGACGGGGCCCTCTGCCACGGATTCCATCTGGCTGCGTCTGAAAGAACGTTAGCACAAAAGTCAGAGCACTGCAGGATAACTTAACAGCTCCAGATAGCCTTCATCAATCTACAGATCCCATCTAGAGTCCAAATACACCCCACATTACAAATTTCCAGGACACGCCCCATTCTAGACCTACACCAGGCTATGCAGCAGGGCAGAGCAGCTCCAGGCCAAATACCCAGACACCCGTGACACAGAACAAGACAAACAAGGGGACACAACAGGGGGAGAAAGCTCTGAGCGAGAAGAATGCCCTCAGGGAGCCAGAGACTGCAGAATGAGATGACCTAGCTGAGACTGATGGCGAGCCTCTAAGGCTCAGAGAACCCTGCAGGAACAAGATGCTAACTGAATGACCTATTCCAAGCAAGGCAGAGAAGGATGCCCGACAACCCTAGCGTCAGAATGCTCTACGGATCTCCGCATCGCTACGAGGCCTAATCTGCTAGAACGCGTCCTTGCCGTCACTATTGTCACAAATCACAGCTGTCGAGAACAGCCCAGAACAAGACCTCAAAAGACAGCTGACCGGATGCTACTCTGATGCCTGTCCGGGCTCCCGAGCCAAAGGCAAGAAGGAATCAGCACGGGGCCGAGGAACACAGAGATGAGAGATGCAAAGATGGACGCCCGGGCTTCCGATAAGCCCCTCAAAGGACTAAGGCAAAAGACACAGAAGGCACGACAGACAAGTGACACACCGTGCACCGGCACTGCTCTGCCCTGAGCACTTCAGCACTGTGAGGCTTTTCCTTTATGTGGCCTAAAGGGCCACCCCCATCTCCAAAGCTGCCTCCAAAAGCCCTCCCAGCGCCTCGCTTCCATCCCCTCTCAGGGTCCCAGCCCTCGACTTATCTCTCGGATGTCCGGGGACGAGAATCCACGTCCGGTGCCGAGGAAGGCCGCCTCGCCCGCTGGCAGTCTCCTAGAGTCACCGACTGTGGCCCCTTGCTCAGCTACAATCAAGAACACCAAACATCACTGCAGGATCTTAGCTGCACAGCGGCCAATAACCAATAACAATTCTGCTACTCACCATTCTCCTAAGAACGTCCGCCTCATCTGGCCGCGCCCGGAGGCCGATGCCCTCGCGGCAGGGTCTGCCTGGGTGAAGAGGAGACGAGGTGACGTGGCATTGCTGAAACTCGAGTGGACCCTGGCTCCTCCTCCCTAGCTCCCCGACTTACAGCAACTCCTCGGCCGCTCCTGAAGGCTCCCCGGGTGACACCTTCAAATGACAAAGATCAAGGCTTCATCACAGATCCGTGCACTGCTTCCCGAATTCCCACGAGAGTGACGAAGCGGGGGTCTGCGGCCCCGTTGCTGAGGGGGGTCTCGGCGTAATACGAGCGGACCGCCTAGAGCACGCAAACAAGAACGGAGCCTAAGAGCTGCACCGGGAATTGAGACCGGAGCAAGAACAACTGCTGCCTGCCACCGCTCACTGCTCACCTTGCCCACTTACCTTGACCGCTAGTATCTGGCTTTAGTTCCTAAAAATAACAACAAAGAAAATAGCTGTAATACAGAGGCACCATTTATACTCCCCCTGCAAAGACAAACGGTGACTGACCTTCTCGGGGGACCCCCCTCACCCGGGACGGGGCCCTCTGCCACGGATTCCATCTGGCTGCGTCTGAAAGAACGTTAGCACAAAAGTCAGAGCACTGCAGGATAACTTAACAGCTCCAGATAGCCTTCATCAATCTACAGATCCCATCTAGAGTCCAAATACACCCCACATTACAAATTTCCAGGACACGCCCCATTCTAGACCTACACCAGGCTATGCAGCAGGGCAGAGCAGCTCCAGGCCAAATACCCAGACACCCGTGACACAGAACAAGACAAACAAGGGGACACAACAGGGGGAGAAAGCTCTGAGCGAGAAGAATGCCCTCAGGGAGCCAGAGACTGCAGAATGAGATGACCTAGCTGAGACTGATGGCGAGCCTCTAAGGCTCAGAGAACCCTGCAGGAACAAGATGCTAACTGAATGACCTATTCCAAGCAAGGCAGAGAAGGATGCCCGACAACCCTAGCGTCAGAATGCTCTACGGATCTCCGCATCGCTACGAGGCCTAATCTGCTAGAACGCGTCCTTGCCGTCACTATTGTCACAAATCACAGCTGTCGAGAACAGCCCAGAACAAGACCTCAAAAGACATCTGACCGGATGCTACTCTGATGCCTGTCCGGGCTCCCGAGCCAAAGGCAAGAAGGAATCAGCACGGGGCCGAGGAACACAGAGATGAGAGATGCAAAGATGGACGCCCGGGCTTCCGATAAGCCCCTCAAAGGACTAAGGCAAAAGACACAGAAGGCACGACAGACAAGTGACACACCGTGCACCGGCACTGCTCTGCCCTGAGCACTTCAGCACTGTGAGGCTTTTCCTTTATGTGGCCTAAAGGGCCACCCCCATCTCCAAAGCTGCCTCCAAAAGCCCTCCCAGCGCCTCGCTTCCATCCCCTCTCAGGGTCCCAGCCCTCGACTTATCTCTCGGATGTCCGGGGACGAGAATCCACGTCCGGTGCCGAGGAAGGCCGCCTCGCCCGCTGGCAGTCTCCTAGAGTCACCGACTGTGGCCCCTTGCTCAGCTACAATCAAGAACACCAAACATCACTGCAGGATCTTAGCTGCACAGCGGCCAATAACCAATAACAATTCTGCTACTCACCATTCTCCTAAGAACGTCCGCCTCATCTGGCCGCGCCCGGAGGCCGATGCCCTCGCGGCAGGGTCTGCCTGGGTGAAGAGGAGACGAGGTGACGTGGCATTGCTGAAACTCGAGTGGACCCTGGCTCCTCCTCCCTAGCTCCCCGACTTACAGCAACTCCTCGGCCGCTCCTGAAGGCTCCCCGGGTGACACCTTCAAATGACAAAGATCAAGGCTTCATCACAGATCCGTGCACTGCTTCCCGAATTCCCACGAGAGTGACGAAGCGGGGGTCTGCGGCCCCGTTGCTGAGGGGGGTCTCGGCGTAATACGAGCGGACCGCCTAGAGCACGCAAACAAGAACGGAGCCTAAGAGCTGCACCGGGAATTGAGACCGGAGCAAGAACAACTGCTGCCTGCCACCGCTCACCTTGCCCACTTACCTTGACCGCTAGTATCTGGCTTTAGTTCCTAAAAATAACAACAAAGAAAATAGCTGTAATACAGAGGCACCATTTATACTCCCCCTGCAAAGACAAACGGTGACTGACCTTCTCGGGGGACCCCCCTCACCCGGGACGGGGCCCTCTGCCACGGATTCCATCTGGCTGCGTCTGAAAGAACGTTAGCACAAAAGTCAGAGCACTGCAGGATAACTTAACAGCTCCAGATAGCCTTCATCAATCTACAGATCCCATCTAGAGTCCAAATACACCCCACATTACAAATTTCCAGGACACGCCCCATTCTAGACCTACACCAGGCTATGCAGCAGGGCAGAGCAGCTCCAGGCCAAATACCCAGACACCCGTGACACAGAACAAGACAAACAAGGGGACACAACAGGGGGAGAAAGCTCTGAGCGAGAAGAATGCCCTCAGGGAGCCAGAGACTGCAGAATGAGATGACCTAGCTGAGACTGATGGCGAGCCTCTAAGGCTCAGAGAACCCTGCAGGAACAAGATGCTAACTGAATGACCTATTCCAAGCAAGGCAGAGAAGGATGCCCGACAACCCTAGCGTCAGAATGCTCTACGGATCTCCGCATCGCTACGAGGCCTAATCTGCTAGAACGCGTCCTTGCCGTCACTATTGTCACAAATCACAGCTGTCGAGAACAGCCCAGAACAAGACCTCAAAAGACATCTGACCGGATGCTACTCTGATGCCTGTCAGGGCTCCCGAGCCAAAGGCAAGAAGGAATCAGCACGGGGCCAAGGAACACAGAGATGAGAGATGCAAAGATGGACGCCCGGACTTCCGATAAGCCCCTCAAAGGACTAAGGCAAAAGACACAGAAGGCACGACAGACAAGTGACACACCGTGCACCGGCACTGCTCTGCCCTGAGCACTTCAGCACTGTGAGGCTTTTCCTTTATGTGGCCTAAAGGGCCACCCCCATCTCCAAAGCTGCCTCCAAAAGCCCTCCCAGCGCCTCGCTTCCATCCCCTCTCAGGGTCCCAGCCCTCGACTTATCTCTCGGATGTCCGGGGACGAGAATCCACGTCCGGTGCCGAGGAAGGCCGCCTCGCCCGCTGGCAGTCTCCTAGAGTCACCGACTGTGGCCCCTTGCTCAGCTACAATCAAGAACACCAAACATCACTGCAGGATCTTAGCTGCACAGCGGCCAATAACCAATAACAATTCTGCTACTCACCATTCTCCTAAGAACGTCCGCCTCATCTGGCCGCGCCCGGAGGCCGATGCCCTCGCGGCAGGGTCTGCCTGGGTGAAGAGGAGACGAGGTGACGTGGCATTGCTGAAACTCGAGTGGACCCTGGCTCCTCCTCCCTAGCTCCCCGACTTACAGCAACTCCTCGGCCGCTCCTGAAGGCTCCCCGGGTGACACCTTCAAATGACAAAGATCAAGGCTTCATCACAGATCCGTGCACTGCTTCCCGAATTCCCACGAGAGTGACGAAGCGGGTCTGCGGCCCCGTTGCTGAGGGGGGTCTCGGCGTAATACGAGCGGACCGCCTAGAGCACGCAAACAAGAACGGAGCCTAAGAGCTGCACCGGGAATTGAGACCGGAGCAAGAACAACTGCTGCCTGCCACCGCTCACCTTGCCCACTTACCTTGACCGCTAGTATCTGGCTTTAGTTCCTAAAAATAACAACAAAGAAAAGAGCTGTAATACAGAGGCACCATTTATACTCCCCCTGCAAAGACAAACGGTGACTGACCTTCTCGGGGGACCCCCCTCACCCGGGACGGGGCCCTCTGCCACGGATTCCATCTGGCTGCGTCTGAAAGAACGTTAGCACAAAAGTCAGAGCACTGCAGGATAACTTAACAGCTCCAGATAGCCTTCATCAATCTACAGATCCCATCTAGAGTCCAAATACACCCCACATTACAAATTTCCAGGACACGCCCCATTCTAGACCTACACCAGGCTATGCAGCAGGGCAGAGCAGCTCCAGGCCAAATACCCAGACACCCGTGACACAGAACAAGACAAACAAGGGGACACAACAGGGGGAGAAAGCTCTGAGCGAGAAGAATGCCCTCAGGGAGCCAGAGACTGCAGAATGAGATGACCTAGCTGAGACTGATGGCGAGCCTCTAAGGCTCAGAGAACCCTGCAGGAACAAGATGCTAACTGAATGACCTATTCCAAGCAAGGCAGAGAAGGATGCCCGACAACCCTAGCGTCAGAATGCTCTACGGATCTCCGCATCGCTACGAGGCCTAATCTGCTAGAACGCGTCCTTGCCGTCACTATTGTCACAAATCACAGCTGTCGAGAACAGCCCAGAACAAGACCTCAAAAGACAGCTGACCGGATGCTACTCTGATGCCTGTCCGGGCTCCCGAGCCAAAGGCAAGAAGGAATCAGCACGGGGCCGAGGAACACAGAGATGAGAGATGCAAAGATGGACGCCCGGGCTTCCGATAAGCCCCTCAAAGGACTAAGGCAAAAGACACAGAAGGCACGACAGACAAGTGACACACCGTGCACCGGCACTGCTCTGCCCTGAGCACTTCAGCACTGTGAGGCTTTTCCTTTATGTGGCCTAAAGGGCCACCCCCATCTCCAAAGCTGCCTCCAAAAGCCCTCCCAGCGCCTCGCTTCCATCCCCTCTCAGGGTCCCAGCCCTCGACTTATCTCTCGGATGTCCGGGGACGAGAATCCACGTCCGGTGCCGAGGAAGGCCGCCTCGCCCGCTGGCAGTCTCCTAGAGTCACCGACTGTGGCCCCTTGCTCAGCTACAATCAAGAACACCAAACATCACTGCAGGATCTTAGCTGCACAGCGGCCAATAACCAATAACAATTCTGCTACTCACCATTCTCCTAAGAACGTCCGCCTCATCTGGCCGCGCCCGGAGGCCGATGCCCTCGCGGCAGGGTCTGCCTGGGTGAAGAGGAGACGAGGTGACGTGGCATTGCTGAAACTCGAGTGGACCCTGGCTCCTCCTCCCTAGCTCCCCGACTTACAGCAACTCCTCGGCCGCTCCTGAAGGCTCCCCGGGTGACACCTTCAAATGACAAAGATCAAGGCTTCATCACAGATCCGTGCACTGCTTCCCGAATTCCCACGAGAGTGACGAAGCGGGGGTCTGCGGCCCCGTTGCTGAGGGGGGTCTCGGCGTAATACGAGCGGACCGCCTAGAGCACGCAAACAAGAACGGAGCCTAAGAGCTGCACCGGGAATTGAGACCGGAGCAAGAACAACTGCTGCCTGCCACCGCTCACTGCTCACCTTGCCCACTTACCTTGACCGCTAGTATCTGGCTTTAGTTCCTAAAAATAACAACAAAGAAAATAGCTGTAATACAGAGGCACCATTTATACTCCCCCTGCAAAGACAAACGGTGACTGACCTTCTCGGGGGACCCCCCTCACCCGGGACGGGGCCCTCTGCCACGGATTCCATCTGGCTGCGTCTGAAAGAACGTTAGCACAAAAGTCAGAGCACTGCAGGATAACTTAACAGCTCCAGATAGCCTTCATCAATCTACAGATCCCATCTAGAGTCCAAATACACCCCACATTACAAATTTCCAGGACACGCCCCATTCTAGACCTACACCAGGCTATGCAGCAGGGCAGAGCAGCTCCAGGCCAAATACCCAGACACCCGTGACACAGAACAAGACAAACAAGGGGACACAACAGGGGGAGAAAGCTCTGAGCGAGAAGAATGCCCTCAGGGAGCCAGAGACTGCAGAATGAGATGACCTAGCTGAGACTGATGGCGAGCCTCTAAGGCTCAGAGAACCCTGCAGGAACAAGATGCTAACTGAATGACCTATTCCAAGCAAGGCAGAGAAGGATGCCCGACAACCCTAGCGTCAGAATGCTCTACGGATCTCCGCATCGCTACGAGGCCTAATCTGCTAGAACGCGTCCTTGCCGTCACTATTGTCACAAATCACAGCTGTCGAGAACAGCCCAGAACAAGACCTCAAAAGACATCTGACCGGATGCTACTCTGATGCCTGTCCGGGCTCCCGAGCCAAAGGCAAGAAGGAATCAGCACGGGGCCGAGGAACACAGAGATGAGAGATGCAAAGATGGACGCCCGGGCTTCCGATAAGCCCCTCAAAGGACTAAGGCAAAAGACACAGAAGGCACGACAGACAAGTGACACACCGTGCACCGGCACTGCTCTGCCCTGAGCACTTCAGCACTGTGAGGCTTTTCCTTTATGTGGCCTAAAGGGCCACCCCCATCTCCAAAGCTGCCTCCAAAAGCCCTCCCAGCGCCTCGCTTCCATCCCCTCTCAGGGTCCCAGCCCTCGACTTATCTCTCGGATGTCCGGGGACGAGAATCCACGTCCGGTGCCGAGGAAGGCCGCCTCGCCCGCTGGCAGTCTCCTAGAGTCACCGACTGTGGCCCCTTGCTCAGCTACAATCAAGAACACCAAACATCACTGCAGGATCTTAGCTGCACAGCGGCCAATAACCAATAACAATTCTGCTACTCACCATTCTCCTAAGAACGTCCGCCTCATCTGGCCGCGCCCGGAGGCCGATGCCCTCGCGGCAGGGTCTGCCTGGGTGAAGAGGAGACGAGGTGACGTGGCATTGCTGAAACTCGAGTGGACCCTGGCTCCTCCTCCCTAGCTCCCCGACTTACAGCAACTCCTCGGCCGCTCCTGAAGGCTCCCCGGGTGACACCTTCAAATGACAAAGATCAAGGCTTCATCACAGATCCGTGCACTGCTTCCCGAATTCCCACGAGAGTGACGAAGCGGGGGTCTGCGGCCCCGTTGCTGAGGGGGGTCTCGGCGTAATACGAGCGGACCGCCTAGAGCACGCAAACAAGAACGGAGCCTAAGAGCTGCACCGGGAATTGAGACCGGAGCAAGAACAACTGCTGCCTGCCACCGCTCACCTTGCCCACTTACCTTGACCGCTAGTATCTGGCTTTAGTTCCTAAAAATAACAACAAAGAAAATAGCTGTAATACAGAGGCACCATTTATACTCCCCCTGCAAAGACAAACGGTGACTGACCTTCTCGGGGGACCCCCCTCACCCGGGACGGGGCCCTCTGCCACGGATTCCATCTGGCTGCGTCTGAAAGAACGTTAGCACAAAAGTCAGAGCACTGCAGGATAACTTAACAGCTCCAGATAGCCTTCATCAATCTACAGATCCCATCTAGAGTCCAAATACACCCCACATTACAAATTTCCAGGACACGCCCCATTCTAGACCTACACCAGGCTATGCAGCAGGGCAGAGCAGCTCCAGGCCAAATACCCAGACACCCGTGACACAGAACAAGACAAACAAGGGGACACAACAGGGGGAGAAAGCTCTGAGCGAGAAGAATGCCCTCAGGGAGCCAGAGACTGCAGAATGAGATGACCTAGCTGAGACTGATGGCGAGCCTCTAAGGCTCAGAGAACCCTGCAGGAACAAGATGCTAACTGAATGACCTATTCCAAGCAAGGCAGAGAAGGATGCCCGACAACCCTAGCGTCAGAATGCTCTACGGATCTCCGCATCGCTACGAGGCCTAATCTGCTAGAACGCGTCCTTGCCGTCACTATTGTCACAAATCACAGCTGTCGAGAACAGCCCAGAACAAGACCTCAAAAGACATCTGACCGGATGCTACTCTGATGCCTGTCAGGGCTCCCGAGCCAAAGGCAAGAAGGAATCAGCACGGGGCCAAGGAACACAGAGATGAGAGATGCAAAGATGGACGCCCGGACTTCTGATAAGCCCCTCAAAGGACTAAGGCAAAAGACACAGAAGGCACGACAGACAAGTGACACACCGTGCACCGGCACTGCTCTGCCCTGAGCACTTCAGCACTGTGAGGCTTTTCCTTTATGTGGCCTAAAGGGCCACCCCCATCTCCAAAGCTGCCTCCAAAAGCCCTCCCAGCGCCTCGCTTCCATCCCCTCTCAGGGTCCCAGCCCTCGACTTATCTCTCGGATGTCCGGGGACGAGAATCCACGTCCGGTGCCGAGGAAGGCCGCCTCGCCCGCTGGCAGTCTCCTAGAGTCACCGACTGTGGCCCCTTGCTCAGCTACAATCAAGAACACCAAACATCACTGCAGGATCTTAGCTGCACAGCGGCCAATAACCAATAACAATTCTGCTACTCACCATTCTCCTAAGAACGTCCGCCTCATCTGGCCGCGCCCGGAGGCCGATGCCCTCGCGGCAGGGTCTGCCTGGGTGAAGAGGAGACGAGGTGACGTGGCATTGCTGAAACTCGAGTGGACCCTGGCTCCTCCTCCCTAGCTCCCCGACTTACAGCAACTCCTCGGCCGCTCCTGAAGGCTCCCCGGGTGACACCTTCAAATGACAAAGATCAAGGCTTCATCACAGTTCCGTGCACTGCTTCCCGAATTCCCACGAGAGTGACGAAGCGGGGGTCTGCGGCCCCGTTGCTGAGGGGGGTCTCGGCGTAATACGAGCGGACCGCCTAGAGCACGCAAACAAGAACGGAGCCTAAGAGCTGCACCGGGAATTGAGACCGGAGCAAGAACAACTGCTGCCTGCCACCGCTCACCTTGCCCACTTACCTTGACCGCTAGTATCTGGCTTTAGTTCCTAAAAATAACAACAAAGAAAATAGCTGTAATACAGAGGCACCATTTATACTCCCCCTGCAAAGACAAACAGTGACTGACCTTCTCGGGGGACCCCCCTCACCCGGGACGGGGCCCTCTGCCACGGATTCCATCTGGCTGCGTCTGAAAGAACGTTAGCACAAAAGTCAGAGCACTGCAGGATAACTTAACAGCTCCAGATAGCCTTCATCAATCTACAGATCCCATCTAGAGTCCAAATACACCCCACATTACAAATTTCCAGGACACGCCCCATTCTAGACCTACACCAGGCTATGCAGCAGGGCAGAGCAGCTCCAGGCCAAATACCCAGACACCCGTGACACAGAACAAGACAAACAAGGGGACACAACAGGGGGAGAAAGCTCTGAGCGAGAAGAATGCCCTCAGGGAGCCAGAGACTGCAGAATGAGATGACCTAGCTGAGACTGATGGCGAGCCTCTAAGGCTCAGAGAACCCTGCAGGAACAAGATGCTAACTGAATGACCTATTCCAAGCAAGGCAGAGAAGGATGCCCGACAACCCTAGCGTCAGAATGCTCTACGGATCTCCGCATCGCTACGAGGCCTAATCTGCTAGAACGCGTCCTTGCCGTCACTATTGTCACAAATCACAGCTGTCGAGAACAGCCCAGAACAAGACCTCAAAAGACATCTGACCGGATGCTACTCTGATGCCTGTCCGGGCTCCCGAGCCAAAGGCAAGAAGGAATCAGCACGGGGCCGAGGAACACAGAGATGAGAGATGCTAAGATGGACGCCCGGGCTTCCGATAAGCCCCTCAAAGGACTAAGGCAAAAGACACAGAAGGCACGACAGACAAGTGACACACCGTGCACCGGCACTGCTCTGCCCTGAGCACTTCAGCACTGTGAGGCTTTTCCTTTATGTGGCCTAAAGGGCCACCCCCATCTCCAAAGCTGCCTCCAAAAGCCCTCCCAGCGCCTCGCTTCCATCCCCTCTCAGGGTCCCAGCCCTCGACTTATCTCTCGGATGTCCGGGGACGAGAATCCACGTCCGGTGCCGAGGAAGGCCGCCTCGCCCGCTGGCAGTCTCCTAGAGTCACCGACTGTGGCCCCTTGCTCAGCTACAATCAAGAACACCAAACATCACTGCAGGATCTTAGCTGCACAGCGGCCAATAACCAATAACAATTCTGCTACTCACCATTCTCCTAAGAACGTCCGCCTCATCTGGCCGCGCCCGGAGGCCGATGCCCTCGCGGCAGGGTCTGCCTGGGTGAAGAGGAGACGAGGTGACGTGGCATTGCTGAAACTCGAGTGGACCCTGGCTCCTCCTCCCTAGCTCCCCGACTTACAGCAACTCCTCGGCCGCTCCTGAAGGCTCCCCGGGTGACACCTTCAAATGACAAAGATCAAGGCTTCATCACAGATCCGTGCACTGCTTCCCGAATTCCCACGAGAGTGACGAAGCGGGGGTCTGCGGCCCCGTTGCTGAGGGGGGTCTCGGCGTAATACGAGCGGACCGCCTAGAGCACGCAAACAAGAACGGAGCCTAAGAGCTGCACCGGGAATTGAGACCGGAGCAAGAACAACTGCTGCCTGCCACCGCTCACTGCTCACCTTGCCCACTTACCTTGACCGCTAGTATCTGGCTTTAGTTCCTAAAAATAACAACAAAGAAAATAGCTGTAATACAGAGGCACCATTTATACTCCCCCTGCAAAGACAAACGGTGACTGACCTTCTCGGGGGACCCCCCTCACCCGGGACGGGGCCCTCTGCCACGGATTCCATCTGGCTGCGTCTGAAAGAACGTTAGCACAAAAGTCAGAGCACTGCAGGATAACTTAACAGCTCCAGATAGCCTTCATCAATCTACAGATCCCATCTAGAGTCCAAATACACCCCACATTACAAATTTCCAGGACACGCCCCATTCTAGACCTACACCAGGCTATGCAGCAGGGCAGAGCAGCTCCAGGCCAAATACCCAGACACCCGTGACACAGAACAAGACAAACAAGGGGACACAACAGGGGGAGAAAGCTCTGAGCGAGAAGAATGCCCTCAGGGAGCCAGAGACTGCAGAATGAGATGACCTAGCTGAGACTGATGGCGAGCCTCTAAGGCTCAGAGAACCCTGCAGGAACAAGATGCTAACTGAATGACCTATTCCAAGCAAGGCAGAGAAGGATGCCCGACAACCCTAGCGTCAGAATGCTCTACGGATCTCCGCATCGCTACGAGGCCTAATCTGCTAGAACGCGTCCTTGCCGTCACTATTGTCACAAATCACAGCTGTCGAGAACAGCCCAGAACAAGACCTCAAAAGACATCTGACCGGATGCTACTCTGATGCCTGTCCGGGCTCCCGAGCCAAAGGCAAGAAGGAATCAGCACGGGGCCGAGGAACACAGAGATGAGAGATGCAAAGATGGACGCCCGGGCTTCCGATAAGCCCCTCAAAGGACTAAGGCAAAAGACACAGAAGGCACGACAGACAAGTGACACACCGTGCACCGGCACTGCTCTGCCCTGAGCACTTCAGCACTGTGAGGCTTTTCCTTTATGTGGCCTAAAGGGCCACCCCCATCTCCAAAGCTGCCTCCAAAAGCCCTCCCAGCGCCTCGCTTCCATCCCCTCTCAGGGTCCCAGCCCTCGACTTATCTCTCGGATGTCTGGGGACGAGAATCCACGTCCGGTGCCGAGGAAGGCCGCCTCGCCCGCTGGCAGTCTCCTAGAGTCACCGACTGTGGCCCCTTGCTCAGCTACAATCAAGAACACCAAACATCACTGCAGGATCTTAGCTGCACAGCGGCCAATAACCAATAACAATTCTGCTACTCACCATTCTCCTAAGAACGTCCGCCTCATCTGGCCGCGCCCGGAGGCCGATGCCCTCGCGGCAGGGTCTGCCTGGGTGAAGAGGAGACGAGGTGACGTGGCATTGCTGAAACTCGAGTGGACCCTGGCTCCTCCTCCCTAGCTCCCCGACTTACAGCAACTCCTCGGCCGCTCCTGAAGGCTCCCCGGGTGACACCTTCAAATGACAAAGATCAAGGCTTCATCACAGATCCGTGCACTGCTTCCCGAATTCCCACGAGAGTGACGAAGCGGGGGTCTGCGGCCCCGTTGCTGAGGGGGGTCTCGGCGTAATACGAGCGGACCGCCTAGAGCACGCAAACAAGAACGGAGCCTAAGAGCTGCACCGGGAATTGAGACCGGAGCAAGAACAACTGCTGCCTGCCACCGCTCACTGCTCACCTTGCCCACTTACCTTGACCGCTAGTATCTGGCTTTAGTTCCTAAAAATAACAACAAAGAAAATAGCTGTAATACAGAGGCACCATTTATACTCCCCCTGCAAAGACAAACGGTGACTGACCTTCTCGGGGGACCCCCCTCACCCGGGACGGGGCCCTCTGCCACGGATTCCATCTGGCTGCGTCTGAAAGAACGTTAGCACAAAAGTCAGAGCACTGCAGGATAACTTAACAGCTCCAGATAGCCTTCATCAATCTACAGATCCCATCTAGAGTCCAAATACACCCCACATTACAAATTTCCAGGACACGCCCCATTCTAGACCTACACCAGGCTATGCAGCAGGGCAGAGCAGCTCCAGGCCAAATACCCAGACACCCGTGACACAGAACAAGACAAACAAGGGGACACAACAGGGGGAGAAAGCTCTGAGCGAGAAGAATGCCCTCAGGGAGCCAGAGACTGCAGAATGAGATGACCTAGCTGAGACTGATGGCGAGCCTCTAAGGCTCAGAGAACCCTGCAGGAACAAGATGCTAACTGAATGACCTATTCCAAGCAAGGCAGAGAAGGATGCCCGACAACCCTAGCGTCAGAATGCTCTACGGATCTCCGCATCGCTACGAGGCCTAATCTGCTAGAACGCGTCCTTGCCGTCACTATTGTCACAAATCACAGCTGTCGAGAACAGCCCAGAACAAGACCTCAAAAGACATCTGACCGGATGCTACTCTGATGCCTGTCAGGGCTCCCGAGCCAAAGGCAAGAAGGAATCAGCACGGGGCCAAGGAACACAGAGATGAGAGATGCAAAGATGGACGCCCGGACTTCCGATAAGCCCCTCAAAGGACTAAGGCAAAAGACACAGAAGGCACGACAGACAAGTGACACACCGTGCACCGGCACTGCTCTGCCCTGAGCACTTCAGCACTGTGAGGCTTTTCCTTTATGTGGCCTAAAGGGCCACCCCCATCTCCAAAGCTGCCTCCAAAAGCCCTCCCAGCGCCTCGCTTCCATCCCCTCTCAGGGTCCCAGCCCTCGACTTATCTCTCGGATGTCCGGGGACGAGAATCCACGTCCGGTGCCGAGGAAGGCCGCCTCGCCCGCTGGCAGTCTCCTAGAGTCACCGACTGTGGCCCCTTGCTCAGCTACAATCAAGAACACCAAACATCACTGCAGGATCTTAGCTGCACAGCGGCCAATAACCAATAACAATTCTGCTACTCACCATTCTCCTAAGAACGTCCGCCTCATCTGGCCGCGCCCGGAGGCCGATGCCCTCGCAGCAGGGTCTGCCTGGGTGAAGAGGAGACGAGGTGACGTGGCATTGCTGAAACTCGAGTGGACCCTGGCTCCTCCTCCCTAGCTCCCCGACTTACAGCAACTCCTCGGCCGCTCCTGAAGGCTCCCCGGGTGACACCTTCAAATGACAAAGATCAAGGCTTCATCACAGATCCGTGCACTGCTTCCCGAATTCCCACGAGAGTGACGAAGCGGGGGTCTGCGGCCCCGTTGCTGAGGGGGGTCTCGGCGTAATACGAGCGGACCGCCTAGAGCACGCAAACAAGAACGGAGCCTAAGAGCTGCACCGGGAATTGAGACCGGAGCAAGAACAACTGCTGCCTGCCACCGCTCACTGCTCACCTTGCCCACTTACCTTGACCGCTAGTATCTGGCTTTAGTTCCTAAAAATAACAACAAAGAAAATAGCTGTAATACAGAGGCACCATTTATACTCCCCCTGCAAAGACAAACGGTGACTGACCTTCTCGGGGGACCCCCCTCACCCGGGACGGGGCCCTCTGCCACGGATTCCATCTGGCTGCGTCTGAAAGAACGTTAGCACAAAAGTCAGAGCACTGCAGGATAACTTAACAGCTCCAGATAGCCTTCATCAATCTACAGATCCCATCTAGAGTCCAAATACACCCCACATTACAAATTTCCAGGACACGCCCCATTCTAGACCTACACCAGGCTATGCAGCAGGGCAGAGCAGCTCCAGGCCAAATACCCAGACACCCGTGACACAGAACAAGACAAACAAGGGGACACAACAGGGGGAGAAAGCTCTGAGCGAGAAGAATGCCCTCAGGGAGCCAGAGACTGCAGAATGAGATGACCTAGCTGAGACTGATGGCGAGCCTCTAAGGCTCAGAGAACCCTGCAGGAACAAGATGCTAACTGAATGACCTATTCCAAGCAAGGCAGAGAAGGATGCCCGACAACCCTAGCGTCAGAATGCTCTACGGATCTCCGCATCGCTACGAGGCCTAATCTGCTAGAACGCGTCCTTGCCGTCACTATTGTCACAAATCACAGCTGTCGAGAACAGCCCAGAACAAGACCTCAAAAGACATCTGACCGGATGCTACTCTGATGCCTGTCCGGGCTCCCGAGCCAAAGGCAAGAAGGAATCAGCACGGGGCCGAGGAACACAGAGATGAGAGATGCAAAGATGGACGCCCGGGCTTCCGATAAGCCCCTCAAAGGACTAAGGCAAAAGACACAGAAGGCACGACAGACAAGTGACACACCGTGCACCGGCACTGCTCTGCCCTGAGCACTTCAGCACTGTGAGGCTTTTCCTTTATGTGGCCTAAAGGGCCACCCCCATCTCCAAAGCTGCCTCCAAAAGCCCTCCCAGCGCCTCGCTTCCATCCCCTCTCAGGGTCCCAGCCCTCGACTTATCTCTCGGATGTCTGGGGACGAGAATCCACGTCCGGTGCCGAGGAAGGCCGCCTCGCCCGCTGGCAGTCTCCTAGAGTCACCGACTGTGGCCCCTTGCTCAGCTACAATCAAGAACACCAAACATCACTGCAGGATCTTAGCTGCACAGCGGCCAATAACCAATAACAATTCTGCTACTCACCATTCTCCTAAGAACGTCCGCCTCATCTGGCCGCGCCCGGAGGCCGATGCCCTCGCGGCAGGGTCTGCCTGGGTGAAGAGGAGACGAGGTGACGTGGCATTGCTGAAACTCGAGTGGACCCTGGCTCCTCCTCCCTAGCTCCCCGACTTACAGCAACTCCTCGGCCGCTCCTGAAGGCTCCCCGGGTGACACCTTCAAATGACAAAGATCAAGGCTTCATCACAGATCCGTGCACTGCTTCCCGAATTCCCACGAGAGTGACGAAGCGGGGGTCTGCGGCCCCGTTGCTGAGGGGGGTCTCGGCGTAATACGAGCGGACCGCCTAGAGCACGCAAACAAGAACGGAGCCTAAGAGCTGCACCGGGAATTGAGACCGGAGCAAGAACAACTGCTGCCTGCCACCGCTCACTGCTCACCTTGCCCACTTACCTTGACCGCTAGTATCTGGCTTTAGTTCCTAAAAATAACAACAAAGAAAATAGCTGTAATACAGAGGCACCATTTATACTCCCCCTGCAAAGACAAACGGTGACTGACCTTCTCGGGGGACCCCCCTCACCCGGGACGGGGCCCTCTGCCACGGATTCCATCTGGCTGCGTCTGAAAGAACGTTAGCACAAAAGTCAGAGCACTGCAGGATAACTTAACAGCTCCAGATAGCCTTCATCAATCTACAGATCCCATCTAGAGTCCAAATACACCCCACATTACAAATTTCCAGGACACGCCCCATTCTAGACCTACACCAGGCTATGCAGCAGGGCAGAGCAGCTCCAGGCCAAATACCCAGACACCCGTGACACAGAACAAGACAAACAAGGGGACACAACAGGGGGAGAAAGCTCTGAGCGAGAAGAATGCCCTCAGGGAGCCAGAGACTGCAGAATGAGATGACCTAGCTGAGACTGATGGCGAGCCTCTAAGGCTCAGAGAACCCTGCAGGAACAAGATGCTAACTGAATGACCTATTCCAAGCAAGGCAGAGAAGGATGCCCGACAACCCTAGCGTCAGAATGCTCTACGGATCTCCGCATCGCTACGAGGCCTAATCTGCTAGAACGCGTCCTTGCCGTCACTATTGTCACAAATCACAGCTGTCGAGAACAGCCCAGAACAAGACCTCAAAAGACATCTGACCGGATGCTACTCTGATGCCTGTCAGGGCTCCCGAGCCAAAGGCAAGAAGGAATCAGCACGGGGCCAAGGAACACAGAGATGAGAGATGCAAAGATGGACGCCCGGACTTCCAATAAGCCCCTCAAAGGACTAAGGCAAAAGACACAGAAGGCACGACAGACAAGTGACACACCGTGCACCGGCACTGCTCTGCCCTGAGCACTTCAGCACTGTGAGGCTTTTCCTTTATGTGGCCTAAAGGGCCACCCCCATCTCCAAAGCTGCCTCCAAAAGCCCTCCCAGCGCCTCGCTTCCATCCCCTCTCAGGGTCCCAGCCCTCGACTTATCTCTCGGATGTCCGGGGACGAGAATCCACGTCCGGTGCCGAGGAAGGCCGCCTCGCCCGCTGGCAGTCTCCTAGAGTCACCGACTGTGGCCCCTTGCTCAGCTACAATCAAGAACACCAAACATCACTGCAGGATCTTAGCTGCACAGCGGCCAATAACCAATAACAATTCTGCTACTCACCATTCTCCTAAGAACGTCCGCCTCATCTGGCCGCGCCCGGAGGCCGATGCCCTCCCGGCAGGGTCTGCCTGGGTGAAGAGGAGACGAGGTGACGTGGCATTGCTGAAACTCGAGTGGACCCTGGCTCCTCCTCCCTAGCTCCCCGACTTACAGCAACTCCTCGGCCGCTCCTGAAGGCTCCCCGGGTGACACCTTCAAATGACAAAGATCAAGGCTTCATCACAGTTCCGTGCACTGCTTCCCGAATTCCCACGAGAGTGACGAAGCGGGGGTCTGCGGCCCCGTTGCTGAGGGGGGTCTCGGCGTAATACGAGCGGACCGCCTAGAGCACGCAAACAAGAACGGAGCCTAAGAGCTGCACCGGGAATTGAGACCGGAGCAAGAACAACTGCTGCCTGCCACCGCTCACCTTGCCCACTTACCTTGACCGCTAGTATCTGGCTTTAGTTCCTAAAAATAACAACAAAGAAAATAGCTGTAATACAGAGGCACCATTTATACTCCCCCTGCAAAGACAAACAGTGACTGACCTTCTCGGGGGACCCCCCTCACCCGGGACGGGGCCCTCTGCCACGGATTCCATCTGGCTGCGTCTGAAAGAACGTTAGCACAAAAGTCAGAGCACTGCAGGATAACTTAACAGCTCCAGATAGCCTTCATCAATCTACAGATCCCATCTAGAGTCCAAATACACCCCACATTACAAATTTCCAGGACACGCCCCATTCTAGACCTACACCAGGCTATGCAGCAGGGCAGAGCAGCTCCAGGCCAAATACCCAGACACCCGTGACACAGAACAAGACAAACAAGGGGACACAACAGGGGGAGAAAGCTCTGAGCGAGAAGAATGCCCTCAGGGAGCCAGAGACTGCAGAATGAGATGACCTAGCTGAGACTGATGGCGAGCCTCTAAGGCTCAGAGAACCCTGCAGGAACAAGATGCTAACTGAATGACCTATTCCAAGCAAGGCAGAGAAGGATGCCCGACAACCCTAGCGTCAGAATGCTCTACGGATCTCCGCATCGCTACGAGGCCTAATCTGCTAGAACGCGTCCTTGCCGTCACTATTGTCACAAATCACAGCTGTCGAGAACAGCCCAGAACAAGACCTCAAAAGACATCTGACCGGATGCTACTCTGATGCCTGTCCGGGCTCCCGAGCCAAAGGCAAGAAGGAATCAGCACGGGGCCGAGGAACACAGAGATGAGAGATGCAAAGATGGACGCCCGGGCTTCCGATAAGCCCCTCAAAGGACTAAGGCAAAAGACACAGAAGGCACGACAGACAAGTGACACACCGTGCACCGGCACTGCTCTGCCCTGAGCACTTCAGCACTGTGAGGCTTTTCCTTTATGTGGCCTAAAGGGCCACCCCCATCTCCAAAGCTGCCTCCAAAAGCCCTCCCAGCGCCTCGCTTCCATCCCCTCTCAGGGTCCCAGCCCTCGACTTATCTCTCGGATGTCTGGGGACGAGAATCCACGTCCGGTGCCGAGGAAGGCCGCCTCGCCCGCTGGCAGTCTCCTAGAGTCACCGACTGTGGCCCCTTGCTCAGCTACAATCAAGAACACCAAACATCACTGCAGGATCTTAGCTGCACAGCGGCCAATAACCAATAACAATTCTGCTACTCACCATTCTCCTAAGAACGTCCGCCTCATCTGGCCGCGCCCGGAGGCCGATGCCCTCGCGGCAGGGTCTGCCTGGGTGAAGAGGAGACGAGGTGACGTGGCATTGCTGAAACTCGAGTGGACCCTGGCTCCTCCTCCCTAGCTCCCCGACTTACAGCAACTCCTCGGCCGCTCCTGAAGGCTCCCCGGGTGACACCTTCAAATGACAAAGATCAAGGCTTCATCACAGATCCGTGCACTGCTTCCCGAATTCCCACGAGAGTGACGAAGCGGGGGTCTGCGGCCCCGTTGCTGAGGGGGGTCTCGGCGTAATACGAGCGGACCGCCTAGAGCACGCAAACAAGAACGGAGCCTAAGAGCTGCACCGGGAATTGAGACCGGAGCAAGAACAACTGCTGCCTGCCACCGCTCACTGCTCACCTTGCCCACTTACCTTGACCGCTAGTATCTGGCTTTAGTTCCTAAAAATAACAACAAAGAAAATAGCTGTAATACAGAGGCACCATTTATACTCCCCCTGCAAAGACAAACGGTGACTGACCTTCTCGGGGGACCCCCCTCACCCGGGACGGGGCCCTCTGCCACGGATTCCATCTGGCTGCGTCTGAAAGAACGTTAGCACAAAAGTCAGAGCACTGCAGGATAACTTAACAGCTCCAGATAGCCTTCATCAATCTACAGATCCCATCTAGAGTCCAAATACACCCCACATTACAAATTTCCAGGACACGCCCCATTCTAGACCTACACCAGGCTATGCAGCAGGGCAGAGCAGCTCCAGGCCAAATACCCAGACACCCGTGACACAGAACAAGACAAACAAGGGGACACAACAGGGGGAGAAAGCTCTGAGCGAGAAGAATGCCCTCAGGGAGCCAGAGACTGCAGAATGAGATGACCTAGCTGAGACTGATGGCGAGCCTCTAAGGCTCAGAGAACCCTGCAGGAACAAGATGCTAACTGAATGACCTATTCCAAGCAAGGCAGAGAAGGATGCCCGACAACCCTAGCGTCAGAATGCTCTACGGATCTCCGCATCACTACGAGGCCTAATCTGCTAGAACGCGTCCTTGCCGTCACTATTGTCACAAATCACAGCTGTCGAGAACAGCCCAGAACAAGACCTCAAAAGACATCTGACCGGATGCTACTCTGATGCCTGTCCGGGCTCCCGAGCCAAAGGCAAGAAGGAATCAGCACGGGGCCAAGGAACACAGAGATGAGAGATGCAAAGATGGACGCCCGGACTTCCGATAAGCCCCTCAAAGGACTAAGGCAAAAGACACAGAAGGCACGACAGACAAGTGACACACCGTGCACCGGCACTGCTCTGCCCTGAGCACTTCAGCACTGTGAGGCTTTTCCTTTATGTGGCCTAAAGGGCCACCCCCATCTCCAAAGCTGCCTCCAAAAGCCCTCCCAGCGCCTCGCTTCCATCCCCTCTCAGGGTCCCAGCCCTCGACTTATCTCTCGGATGTCCGGGGACGAGAATCCACGTCCGGTGCCGAGGAAGGCCGCCTCGCCCGCTGGCAGTCTCCTAGAGTCACCGACTGTGGCCCCTTGCTCAGCTACAATCAAGAACACCAAACATCACTGCAGGATCTTAGCTGCACAGCGGCCAATAACCAATAACAATTCTGCTACTCACCATTCTCCTAAGAACGTCCGCCTCATCTGGCCGCGCCCGGAGGCCGATGCCCTCCCGGCAGGGTCTGCCTGGGTGAAGAGGAGACGAGGTGACGTGGCATTGCTGAAACTCGAGTGGACCCTGGCTCCTCCTCCCTAGCTCCCCGACTTACAGCAACTCCTCGGCCGCTCCTGAAGGCTCCCCGGGTGACACCTTCAAATGACAAAGATCAAGGCTTCATCACAGATCCGTGCACTGCTTCCCGAATTCCCACGAGAGTGACGAAGCGGGGGTCTGCGGCCCCGTTGCTGAGGGGGGTCTCGGCGTAATACGAGCGGACCGCCTAGAGCACGCAAACAAGAACGGAGCCTAAGAGCTGCACCGGGAATTGAGACCGGAGCAAGAACAACTGCTGCCTGCCACCGCTCACCTTGCCCACTTACCTTGACCGCTAGTATCTGGCTTTAGTTCCTAAAAATAACAACAAAGAAAATAGCTGTAATACAGAGGCACCATTTATACTCCCCCTGCAAAGACAAACAGTGACTGACCTTCTCGGGGGACCCCCCTCACCCGGGACGGGGCCCTCTGCCACGGATTCCATCTGGCTGCGTCTGAAAGAACGTTAGCACAAAAGTCAGAGCACTGCAGGATAACTTAACAGCTCCAGATAGCCTTCATCAATCTACAGATCCCATCTAGAGTCCAAATACACCCCACATTACAAATTTCCAGGACACGCCCCATTCTAGACCTACACCAGGCTATGCAGCAGGGCAGAGCAGCTCCAGGCCAAATACCCAGACACCCGTGACACAGAACAAGACAAACAAGGGGACACAACAGGGGGAGAAAGCTCTGAGCGAGAAGAATGCCCTCAGGGAGCCAGAGACTGCAGAATGAGATGACCTAGCTGAGACTGATGGCGAGCCTCTAAGGCTCAGAGAACCCTGCAGGAACAAGATGCTAACTGAATGACCTATTCCAAGCAAGGCAGAGAAGGATGCCCGACAACCCTAGCGTCAGAATGCTCTACGGATCTCCGCATCGCTACGAGGCCTAATCTGCTAGAACGCGTCCTTGCCGTCACTATTGTCACAAATCACAGCTGTCGAGAACAGCCCAGAACAAGACCTCAAAAGACATCTGACCGGATGCTACTCTGATGCCTGTCCGGGCTCCCGAGCCAAAGGCAAGAAGGAATCAGCACGGGGCCGAGGAACACAGAGATGAGAGATGCTAAGATGGACGCCCGGGCTTCCGATAAGCCCCTCAAAGGACTAAGGCAAAAGACACAGAAGGCACGACAGACAAGTGACACACCGTGCACCGGCACTGCTCTGCCCTGAGCACTTCAGCACTGTGAGGCTTTTCCTTTATGTGGCCTAAAGGGCCACCCCCATCTCCAAAGCTGCCTCCAAAAGCCCTCCCAGCGCCTCGCTTCCATCCCCTCTCAGGGTCCCAGCCCTCGACTTATCTCTCGGATGTCCGGGGACGAGAATCCACGTCCGGTGCCGAGGAAGGCCGCCTCGCCCGCTGGCAGTCTCCTAGAGTCACCGACTGTGGCCCCTTGCTCAGCTACAATCAAGAACACCAAACATCACTGCAGGATCTTAGCTGCACAGCGGCCAATAACCAATAACAATTCTGCTACTCACCATTCTCCTAAGAACGTCCGCCTCATCTGGCCGCGCCCGGAGGCCGATGCCCTCGCGGCAGGGTCTGCCTGGGTGAAGAGGAGACGAGGTGACGTGGCATTGCTGAAACTCGAGTGGACCCTGGCTCCTCCTCCCTAGCTCCCCGACTTACAGCAACTCCTCGGCCGCTCCTGAAGGCTCCCCGGGTGACACCTTCAAATGACAAAGATCAAGGCTTCATCACAGATCCGTGCACTGCTTCCCGAATTCCCACGAGAGTGACGAAGCGGGGGTCTGCGGCCCCGTTGCTGAGGGGGGTCTCGGCGTAATACGAGCGGACCGCCTAGAGCACGCAAACAAGAACGGAGCCTAAGAGCTGCACCGGGAATTGAGACCGGAGCAAGAACAACTGCTGCCTGCCACCGCTCACTGCTCACCTTGCCCACTTACCTTGACCGCTAGTATCTGGCTTTAGTTCCTAAAAATAACAACAAAGAAAATAGCTGTAATACAGAGGCACCATTTATACTCCCCCTGCAAAGACAAACGGTGACTGACCTTCTCGGGGGACCCCCCTCACCCGGGACGGGGCCCTCTGCCACGGATTCCATCTGGCTGCGTCTGAAAGAACGTTAGCACAAAAGTCAGAGCACTGCAGGATAACTTAACAGCTCCAGATAGCCTTCATCAATCTACAGATCCCATCTAGAGTCCAAATACACCCCACATTACAAATTTCCAGGACACGCCCCATTCTAGACCTACACCAGGCTATGCAGCAGGGCAGAGCAGCTCCAGGCCAAATACCCAGACACCCGTGACACAGAACAAGACAAACAAGGGGACACAACAGGGGGAGAAAGCTCTGAGCGAGAAGAATGCCCTCAGGGAGCCAGAGACTGCAGAATGAGATGACCTAGCTGAGACTGATGGCGAGCCTCTAAGGCTCAGAGAACCCTGCAGGAACAAGATGCTAACTGAATGACCTATTCCAAGCAAGGCAGAGAAGGATGCCCGACAACCCTAGCGTCAGAATGCTCTACGGATCTCCGCATCGCTACGAGGCCTAATCTGCTAGAACGCGTCCTTGCCGTCACTATTGTCACAAATCACAGCTGTCGAGAACAGCCCAGAACAAGACCTCAAAAGACATCTGACCGGATGCTACTCTGATGCCTGTCAGGGCTCCCGAGCCAAAGGCAAGAAGGAATCAGCACGGGGCCGAGGAACACAGAGATGAGAGATGCAAAGATGGACGCCCGGACTTCCGATAAGCCCCTCAAAGGACTAAGGCAAAAGACACAGAAGGCACGACAGACAAGTGACACACCGTGCACCGGCACTGCTCTGCCCTGAGCACTTCAGCACTGTGAGGCTTTTCCTTTATGTGGCCTAAAGGGCCACCCCCATCTCCAAAGCTGCCTCCAAAAGCCCTCCCAGCGCCTCGCTTCCATCCCCTCTCAGGGTCCCAGCCCTCGACTTATCTCTCGGATGTCCGGGGACGAGAATCCACGTCCGGTGCCGAGTAAGGCCGCCTCGCCCGCTGGCAGTCTCCTAGAGTCACCGACTGTGGCCCCTTGCTCAGCTACAATCAAGAACACCAAACATCACTGCAGGATCTTAGCTGCACAGCGGCCAATAACCAATAACAATTCTGCTACTCACCATTCTCCTAAGAACGTCCGCCTCATCTGGCCGCGCCCGGAGGCCGATGCCCTCGCGGCAGGGTCTGCCTGGGTGAAGAGGAGACGAGGTGACGTGGCATTGCTGAAACTCGAGTGGACCCTGGCTCCTCCTCCCTAGCTCCCCGACTTACAGCAACTCCTCGGCCGCTCCTGAAGGCTCCCCGGGTGACACCTTCAAATGACAAAGATCAAGGCTTCATCACAGATCCGTGCACTGCTTCCCGAATTCCCACGAGAGTGACGAAGCGGGTCTGCGGCCCCGTTGCTGAGGGGGGTCTCGGCGTAATACGAGCGGACCGCCTAGAGCACGCAAACAAGAACGGAGCCTAAGAGCTGCACCGGGAATTGAGACCGGAGCAAGAACAACTGCTGCCTGCCACCGCTCACCTTGCCCACTTACCTTGACCGCTAGTATCTGGCTTTAGTTCCTAAAAATAACAACAAAGAAAATAGCTGTAATACAGAGGCACCATTTATACTCCCCCTGCAAAGACAAACGGTGACTGACCTTCTCGGGGGACCCCCCTCACCCGGGACGGGGCCCTCTGCCACGGATTCCATCTGGCTGCGTCTGAAAGAACGTTAGCACAAAAGTCAGAGCACTGCAGGATAACTTAACAGCTCCAGATAGCCTTCATCAATCTACAGATCCCATCTAGAGTCCAAATACACCCCACATTACAAATTTCCAGGACACGCCCCATTCTAGACCTACACCAGGCTATGCAGCAGGGCAGAGCAGCTCCAGGCCAAATACCCAGACACCCGTGACACAGAACAAGACAAACAAGGGGACACAACAGGGGGAGAAAGCTCTGAGCGAGAAGAATGCCCTCAGGGAGCCAGAGACTGCAGAATGAGATGACCTAGCTGAGACTGATGGCGAGCCTCTAAGGCTCAGAGAACCCTGCAGGAACAAGATGCTAACTGAATGACCTATTCCAAGCAAGGCAGAGAAGGATGCCCGACAACCCTAGCGTCAGAATGCTCTACGGATCTCCGCATCGCTACGAGGCCTAATCTGCTAGAACGCGTCCTTGCCGTCACTATTGTCACAAATCACAGCTGTCGAGAACAGCCCAGAACAAGACCTCAAAAGACATCTGACCGGATGCTACTCTGATGCCTGTCAGGGCTCCCGAGCCAAAGGCAAGAAGGAATCAGCACGGGGCCAAGGAACACAGAGATGAGAGATGCAAAGATGGACGCCCGGACTTCCGATAAGCCCCTCAAAGGACTAAGGCAAAAGACACAGAAGGCACGACAGACAAGTGACACACCGTGCACCGGCACTGCTCTGCCCTGAGCACTTCAGCACTGTGAGGCTTTTCCTTTATGTGGCCTAAAGGGCCACCCCCATCTCCAAAGCTGCCTCCAAAAGCCCTCCCAGCGCCTCGCTTCCATCCCCTCTCAGGGTCCCAGCCCTCGACTTATCTCTCGGATGTCCGGGGACGAGAATCCACGTCCGGTGCCGAGTAAGGCCGCCTCGCCCGCTGGCAGTCTCCTAGAGTCACCGACTGTGGCCCCTTGCTCAGCTACAATCAAGAACACCAAACATCACTGCAGGATCTTAGCTGCACAGCGGCCAATAACCAATAACAATTCTGCTACTCACCATTCTCCTAAGAACGTCCGCCTCATCTGGCCGCGCCCGGAGGCCGATGCCCTCGCGGCAGGGTCTGCCTGGGTGAAGAGGAGACGAGGTGACGTGGCATTGCTGAAACTCGAGTGGACCCTGGCTCCTCCTCCCTAGCTCCCCGACTTACAGCAACTCCTCGGCCGCTCCTGAAGGCTCCCCGGGTGACACCTTCAAATGACAAAGATCAAGGCTTCATCACAGATCCGTGCACTGCTTCCCGAATTCCCACGAGAGTGACGAAGCGGGGGTCTGCGGCCCCGTTGCTGAGGGGGGTCTCGGCGTAATACGAGCGGACCGCCTAGAGCACGCAAACAAGAACGGAGCCTAAGAGCTGCACCGGGAATTGAGACCGGAGCAAGAACAACTGCTGCCTGCCACCGCTCACCTTGCCCACTTACCTTGACCGCTAGTATCTGGCTTTAGTTCCTAAAAATAACAACAAAGAAAATAGCTGTAATACAGAGGCACCATTTATACTCCCCCTGCAAAGACAAACGGTGACTGACCTTCTCGGGGGACCCCCCTCACCCGGGACGGGGCCCTCTGCCACGGATTCCATCTGGCTGCGTCTGAAAGAACGTTAGCACAAAAGTCAGAGCACTGCAGGATAACTTAACAGCTCCAGATAGCCTTCATCAATCTACAGATCCCATCTAGAGTCCAAATACACCCCACATTACAAATTTCCAGGACACGCCCCATTCTAGACCTACACCAGGCTATGCAGCAGGGCAGAGCAGCTCCAGGCCAAATACCCAGACACCCGTGACACAGAACAAGACAAACAAGGGGACACAACAGGGGGAGAAAGCTCTGAGCGAGAAGAATGCCCTCAGGGAGCCAGAGACTGCAGAATGAGATGACCTAGCTGAGACTGATGGCGAGCCTCTAAGGCTCAGAGAACCCTGCAGGAACAAGATGCTAACTGAATGACCTATTCCAAGCAAGGCAGAGAAGGATGCCCGACAACCCTAGCGTCAGAATGCTCTACGGATCTCCGCATCGCTACGAGGCCTAATCTGCTAGAACGCGTCCTTGCCCTCACTATTGTCACAAATCACAGCTGTCGAGAACAGCCCAGAACAAGACCTCAAAAGACATCTGACCGGATGCTACTCTGATGCCTGTCCGGGCTCCCGAGCCAAAGGCAAGAAGGAATCAGCACGGGGCCGAGGAACACAGAGATGAGAGATGCTAAGATGGACGCCCGGGCTTCCGATAAGCCCCTCAAAGGACTAAGGCAAAAGACACAGAAGGCACGACAGACAAGTGACACACCGTGCACCGGCACTGCTCTGCCCTGAGCACTTCAGCACTGTGAGGCTTTTCCTTTATGTGGCCTAAAGGGCCACCCCCATCTCCAAAGCTGCCTCCAAAAGCCCTCCCAGCGCCTCGCTTCCATCCCCCCTCAGGGTCCCAGCCCTCGACTTATCTCTCGGATGTCCGGGGACGAGAATCCACGTCCGGTGCCGAGGAAGGCCGCCTCGCCCGCTGGCAGTCTCCTAGAGTCACCGACTGTGGCCCCTTGCTCAGCTACAATCAAGAACACCAAAGAAACCTGTTACCATAATCAGTATTTCACAGATTCTCTGCAACAACAAACAAAACATACACGACAATCAAACAAACTAAATGAATAAAACCTCTATTATACAATAAATAATAATGCAATTTCCAATATTATAAATACCTCACTGATTAACTACAGGACAGTACCTAAAACCCATCAAAACGAACACTACATACTCACACTTACAAAACCCACTCCAGCAGAATTATAAACCTACCCTCTACTTCATGGTATGACCCATATAGACTTTTGTAGACCTTAAACAACAGATCCTCTTAAAATTTTACTGTTTTAATTATATTTTTATAGCATCAAAATATTACTACATAGTAAAAAAAAAAAAATCATAAGAAAAAATCTAGCAAATTCCACAACAAACAATATTCAACAAAACTCAATCCCAAAAAACCCTTGCCATCAGCACCTGAAACAAGAACCATAACATTCAAGAAGTACACCATGTCCGTTATCATACATCAACTACGAACGAAATAAAACGATACAATCAATTCCTAAAAACCACCTCAAAGTCACAACATCAAGGAACTTTGGAAAATTAAAAGCCGCGCTCCCAGCACCGGGCGGAAGGCGGCTTCCGGTAAGAAAGCGGCTCCTCCGGCGGCTCCTGAGGGCTGCAGGGGGCCCCGGCGGCGCCCGAGCCCCGCGCCCGGAGCGGACGGAGCGACCGGCACCGGCCGGCACCGGCGCAGCGCCCGCGCCGCCTCTCCCGCCCGCCGGCCCGGCAAAGCTCCCCGCGGCTCCGCACGCCTCGCTCCGGCGCGGCTCCGGCAGTCCCGCGCCAGCCCGGCCGCGCCCAAGTCCCCTTCCACCTCGGCAGCTCCCCAGGCAACGCCAGCAGCTCCCGCGCCACAGCCTTGGCTGCCGGGCCAGGGGCAGAAGAAGCGCCCTCCAATGCAGCAGCACAGCCCGATTTCAACCCTTCAAACGCTGCGAGAGCTGCAGCCTCCTTCAATTCAACCCCCGGAACTTACGCCACACTCAGGTGCTCGCCTCACTTCAACAAGGGCAAATAAATGTGTTCTCCCCTTCAGTTTCATCCCCTGTAAGAGCAGAAAAGAAAGTACTTTCCTCAAATGATGGTAAAAGGGGGATTTTTACCGCAATCCAAACCCTTTACAAGGACGGACAACACGTCCCCTACCAACTACCCCCTCCATTTAAACCTCAGGATGATGAAAATGGGGGGGGGGGGGCTACCCTCAAGTCAAAACCCAGCATACAACAACAATATTTTTCCCCTTCTATTTGAAATAGAACACAGGGATTCGCTGCCACCCCGGGATACCCCTAACACCCTGGAAAAGGCATGTTTTCCTTCAATCAAGACCCTCAAAACCACGAGTGCACGGGAATCCCACCCAGTTCAAACACAGGCAATAATGGAAGAGAAGTTGCTTCCCTCATTTTGAATTTCTTTTGTCTTAATAAACCCTAGTTTGTTTGGGTTTTTGGTTGGTTTTTTTTTTTTTGTTTTTTTTTTTTTGTTTTTTTTTTTTTTTTTGTTTTGTTTTGGGGTTTTTTGGTTTTTTTGGTGGGTTTTTTTTTTTTTCGGGGAGCAATGGGGAGGGATTGGCAAAACGAAATTTAAAAGGGAAAGGAGAAAAGTCCCCCCTACAAAGGCACACCGTCTCACCTGTTTGGCTGCTGTTTCCCGGCACAAAGGTTTGTCCCTCGGCACCTCCTCTGAGCAATGCTCCAGGTATCCAAGCGATCCCCCAGACCCTGTCTGAAGCTCTCACCGTCCTTCCATGAGACAACCCCGGGAGCCCACCCCCGCCACAAACTCCTCTTCCCCAACAGCTCCATGCAAGAGTGAGCTGAGGCAAACCCCCTAAAACAGCCGCCGGCAGGAGCCGCCCCCTCATCATCCTCACAGCTCACACCTGGGGCTGCTCTGAGCCCTCATCATCCTCACAGCTCACACCTGGGGCTGCTCTGAGCCCTCATCATCCTCACAGTTCACACCTGGGGCTGCTCTGAGCCCTCATCATCCTCACAGCTCACACCTGGCGCTGTTGCCACTCTCCAACAGCGCCTCTCCCTGTCCAGCACACAGCCCACTTCTCACAGACACACACCAAGCAGAAATCCACTAGGGGTGTTGGCTTTTCTTAGTCCGTCTGGTTAGACGATTAAAACACGCACATGCATTGATGGTCATTGAGGGAAAGCTTTCCAGTGGACAAAATAGTCATTTTGGAAGCACACTTTGATACACCTTCAGAAAAAGCAGAATCAGCACCAGCTCCTAAGACCCTTGCTGAGGAACCCAGCCCTCCTTGGGACACCCAAAGCAGCAGACCTCGAAAAAGGAGGGGAAAAGTCAAGCTTGGAGTGGAAAAAGAGAACATAAGTACACCAGCCTTTCAAAATGCCTGCACACAGCAATAGTGGGAACCAGTCACATTTCTCCTTTCCTTGCTTTCTGTGATGACATAAATATGAAGTAAAAACACGTTAAACAAAAGGCAGAGCTAGGATTTTACAGGTCTTCATTTTGGCAGTCTGGATGACAAACGCCTCTTACGGGACTGCGACACGTTTTGGGGACTGGCAGAGAATGGAGGCAAAAGGTGCCAGAGCGCCCTTTCTATTCCCTTCAGCCCCTGCAGCTGTTCTGATGGTTTCAGGGCACTTGCTTGGTTCATTCCTAGATCAAAACGTTATGGCATTATTTTCAAAACTACTACCCATGCCCAGTCAGAGTTTCCTACATTCCTGGATACAAATGAGTGGATAGAGAGAGGGTTTCTTTCCAAATGAATTTAGCAATACTTTCCTATTTTTACCAATACCTATAAAAACGAAACATTTGCCAGGATTTAGCAGTATTCTACACACCCCCCCTCCCTGTGCATTTTGGGGCAGCTTTGGGTCCCTCGGGGGGACGGCACCCGGCAGGACCCCCCCTCATTCGCCACCCACCTGCTCCTCCGCCGCAGCGTGCGTCCCTCTCCTAGGGACCTTAGGGTGCCCCAAATGACACCAGAGCCCCGAGTCTTCAGCCCTTTTTCCTGGCCCCCAAAGAAGGCACAGAAGGAGTCTTAACTGCCCCGGACAGCAGCCCAGCACTTGCTTCCATCCCTTTCCACATGTACATCCCCCCCGAAAGGGACTCTGCCGCAACAAGAAAGGGGGGCAGCCGCCAGAAGGGTCGAAGCTCCTGCCCAGCCTCGCTGTCACGGGCGAGGGGCAGAGAGAGGGAGCGGCAGAGACGGCGGGGACGCGGCACGGACGGCACGGCACCGAGCGGGGGCCGCTCTCAGCGCGATGCCGGCAAAGCCGCAGGTCCGGCGGGGCCGGGCGGGGTTTGACCGGCACGGGGGGATCCGCCGAGAGCCTCCGGCCCCGTGCGGGGGGACTCCCGCAAGGGCCCGGGGCCGCCGGGCTCCGGCCCTCTGGGCTTTATTCTCCGGCGCCCCCGGCCCCGCGGCTGCGGGGAAAGAAGGAACGGGGCGACGGCAAGAGAGGAGGGCTAGCAGGGCGTGAGACAGCGTATGGAGGGAGGTCGGTCGGGCTGTGGAGGAAAGCGGGAGGGCAAGGGAAAGGCCGGGAGCGGGGAAGAGGGACGGTGCACAGAGGAGGGAGAGAAGAGGAATAGAACGGAGGAGCGGGATAGGGACAGGGCAGTGGGGGTCGGGTTTGCGAGGGAGAGGAGGGGAGGGTCCGCGGACAAAGAACAGGAATACGGGGAGGAGGAAGGAAGGGTAGAGGGGGGGACGGGAGGGGAGACCGAAAAGGGAGAGAAAGGGGTCGGCTTTGGGGAGAGAGGGAACTAAGGGATAGAGAGAGAAAGAAGGGGAATACGGGAAGGAGGAAGAAAGGAAGAAGGATTGGTAGAGAGAGGGACAAGAGGGGGAGCCTCAGAGAGCGCCGATCCACCCCGAGCCCGCCCCGGCGGTCCGCCCTGCTCGGGATGCTGCGCTCGGCGGAGCTCGGCTCGGTTCGGCCCCACTCGGCTCCTCGCCTACACTCGGGCTGTTCTCCGCTAGACTCGGCTGGATTCGCCTCTTCGGCGCAGCTCGGCTCGCCTCAACTCGGAGCCGCTCGCTCCGCTCGGCTCCGCTCGGCTCCCCGCGGCAGCGCGCCTCCCGCGCGGCGCGCACAGCTCGCCGCTCTCCTGCCGCCGAGCCCCGCGCCCGGCCCGGCCGGCGCACGGAAACCCCCGCGCCACATCAGACCCAGCAGTTTCTGCGCTAAACCCTTTCTGTCCTAGAAGGAGATAAACTTCTCTACCTCCTTCGTCTCCTCAGTTTTCTTCTTTGATTTCAAAATCAGAGTTACAAAAACCTACTCAACTACAAGACTCAGTAAGTAGCCGATAAAGTAGTCCCGTCAATTTCAGAACCTAAAGAACACGTTATACTTAAGTTTCCACACTTAAAAAAAGAAAAATCACACACGAGTCCTACTCACTGTGTCAAGCCTTATTTAAAACACACAAAAAAAAACCCCTAAAAGAAATAGTTCCACAACCAAAACAGAACAAACAAGTAACACTAACTAAAACCACGCATCCAAATACAATCCGAAAAATCTCTTTTCAACGTGTCTCGTTTGTATACCTCCTCACAACTAACCTTATCCTTTACAAACACTAAATTGCAAATCAAAAAACTTACACATAACATAAACTCTTCAAATAACATTTATACACTCATACCCCAAATGACAGGGAAACCACCAAAAGTAAAATTACTCAAATCATTACAAACAAATACTTGTACAATATTTAGTTACAAAACAACCCCCAAACCACACAAAACCACAAAGAAGTTACCTCAAAACAGCAAACCTACAATTTAAAACAATTAATCCACTAAGACCAAACTTAACAATAATACATTAAAAAAACACCAAAAAAAAACCCCAAAAAAACCCACAAACAAACAACCAAAAAAAAAAGAACACCCACCCAAAAATACCCAATCGCTCCAACACAAATTTACTTCTCAGTATCAAAACAGTACGACCTTTTAATAACCTAATTCTATTATTTCTGCATCTCTTTTAACACCTAAAATAACTACAACTCACACTTGAACCACATTAAATGAACTTACTTATTAACTAGCCAAATGAAACAATAACACATCTATAACATTAAATAAATTACTGCCAAATAGGAACATCTTTAAACATACTACCTTACAAAATAAAACAACTGTTCATTTTTTATTATTCACACACAATCATAAATATAAAACATTTAAAAAATATATAAATTGATGAAATCACAAGAAATCAATTTACAAAAACATTACAAAAATTTTAAATTAATCAATCCCACATAAATAAAAAATAACGAAATAATATTTTCAAGAATTAAAACATCACTAAATAACTTAAATCATTATTAAAAACTAAAATACTCATCTTATTAATAATTACCGCTTTTTATCTCCCCTACCGATTTAAATTTTTACATAGAACTCTACAAAAATCCTTAACAAGTAGATTTATAACTTAAATTTAAAACATTTATAGATAAACATACTTCATGAATAATCTACACACCAAACAACTAAACTAACAAGAAAAACCTAATAAAATACTAATATATTCATAACATCAAAACCCCAAATCATTAACATAAAAACCCATATAAACACATGAAAATACCTACAGTTAAAAAAGACGTACCTTAATGAACAATATTCACAGCTTAATAATTCATTACAAACTCTTACCAATTAATGATTAACATTAATTACTTGATACCAATAAAATACAAGAAAATGTTACTTTAGCCAATAACTATAATAAAATATCATAACTAATAACTTAAAATCTCACTTTATTAAAAATATACAACGGTGAAGCAACGTATCATAAAAAATCCCATTATTATCACTACACAGCTATACGTATATACATATATCTATCTACAGATAGATAGATCATATATCCATCTCAACAGCAGCATCTGGGACCGATTCCTGTTTTCTCTCTTGTCTCCTAAATTTATTAGCCATAGAGGATGGAGTAAGGAAATAATTTTATTTATCACCTTGTTCTCCAGAAACCTGAAAAACAAAATAAAACAGAACAAAAAGAAAAAAAAGAAAACCACATTTGAAAGGCAGATCCTCACCAGCAGCTGGTCCATCTCCTACGGGGGACCATATTCTAGGGCACTTTTGGTGCACTTGCCTGAACCTGTCAGGGCACTCTGTGCCTGCAGAAGAGATTTTTTTTGTCAGGGAGAGGCAAGGGGAGGAGAAATAACGTTCTAGACAGCTCAAATCCATTACTGTGCCACTTCCTGTGCAGCAGGTCCTGTGACAGGATGGGAACTGAGGCTGCTTGAAATTTAAAAGCTGAAGACACCAGCACAAGGTGTCCTTTTGCTTTGTCAAGGAAGTGATTCCCAAATCACACAGCCCCCCCACCATCGTCCCTCCTACCACCACCTGAAAGCCTCTTGATTCTCTTCTCAAAAACACAAGGGACACCTCAGAGTTCAGCAAGTTCTGCCAGTGCAGCCCTCGGTGCCCCCGTCTCCAGCTCTGTCCCCCTTGCTTTCATCCTCAGCCACGTCATTCTTCAGCCGTGGACAGGAAATTGTCCCCATTTCTCCCGTACTTCCCTGGTTACCTTTTCTCTAAGCCGTGCAGGACCCCCGAGAGGAGGCTGTGATCCTCTATCAGCTCATGGGCAGCTCTAGAGGTGACACGGGCAGCACTCTGTCGTATCTCCAGAATACGACGCTGAAACAGAGAATGCAACTTGTTCTTTTACAGCCAAGATCTGATTATCTAAAATAAAATGAGCAATTTGGCTGGTACCCCATCAACTTCCAGCTAAAATGAACACCGCCTGTTCTCAGCAACTCCAGAGAAGGAAAGACATTCTCCCTTCAACGCTTCACACCACAGGTGCTGCTCTTACAAGAAGTATTCAGGTAGCAAGACAATTTTCTCTTTTTGTCCGAGGTTTTGATACCTGAAATCCTCAGGGTGGATGCTCCCAAACCTGAGAGCTCCCGGCAGGCGAGGTTCCCTCCTGCCGAAGCACTGTGCAGGTGACAAACGTGCTGGCTGGGGAAATAGAGACCCCAAAAAGAAAAGGCCCCGACTGCAGGAGCAAAACCACGGCACCCCCGTGAGGCTCCACGACGGCAGGAACCGGTCCCAGTTTCAGGGGATAAGGATGGGACCGGTTTAGACACAAGCAAAATTATTTCTCCCTCCACACATCCACAAAACCAACAAGGAACAGATTTTCAAGAGGACCAAGGCAGAATCAGCTATTCCTTTCTGTTTGGTACTTGAGATCTCGAGGCCAATACAAGCTTTTGTGGTTTTGGGGTATTTGGGAACTGTTCTTTTTCAATTCTTACCTGGGAGCCCTGGTCACACAAAGGACTGCTGAAAAAGGCAAGAATGACCTGGAAAATCCTCTGGTAGACATAGAGCTCACAGCAATGTTTGTCACGCAGCCCTTCCCCAAGAAATCTGAGGATCCACTCGTGCTGTTTTGTACTGGAAGCCATAAAGAAAAATACCACCGTCAGACATTCCGACATTTCCAAAGGATACCTGCTCCTAAGAGCACAAAACCCCGGTTCCCTCTGAGTGCCAGCTCAGGAATTACCACAGCTTGTTCTGGACTTCTCAATTTTCCATTCCTATCAAATTTAATCGCTAACATCCATTGGGAACAGTCAGTCTGCAGCCCAAACATGCAGTGGAAATGGAATTTTACAAGTTGCTGTTTCTAAAATACTTCAGTTGAACTCCAAGTTACTAACCTAAACTCAAAGAGGAATTGTAGCTAGCCGGGGCAGAACATTCTTTTCTTGTGCTCACAGAGCATACACAGCACAACTCATTGTGCGTTAGTATTAAGAAGACAACAAAAACCCCACAGAAAGAACATTTTGAATTCCTATATGAAACAGAAGAAAGACGCTTCTAATTAACTACCTGTGGGAGAATGAGGTTTCATTGTATTTTTGCGGCTGTTTCTAATACATTTCTGAAGAATTACTGGGTACCTAAAATGGGACTCTTACCTCAAAATCAAAACTGTAGAAAAGCTGGAGAAAACCTGGTACCTTTCTCAGGTCCAAATACCAGTGCGACAGAAGGAATCTCTTTACCCTTATGTACACGTGCTCCTCTGTAAAGAGAAAAAGCTGGCATGGTGGAGGAGGACAGCGCTCCCAATCCACAAGCACGGATGACAATTCGTGGAAGCTGCAGTCAGTGAGCGTGCAGCGCTCCGAGCTGGGAGAACAGCCCGGCAACTGCAGAAGGCCTTTGCTCTGAGGCGCGTTCCCATTGCTGCCCACCCTCCCCTTCTCTTGCCCAGGAGGAAAAGCTCAGGCAAGAGCGCACGAGCACAGAGCAGGTGAGGGGATCGACACTCCCCAGGCCTCTGTTTTTCACCCCAGCAGTGACCCACGCAGCACGTTCCAGTACCTGGCTTCAGGATCTGCTGTGCCACACGAGCAGCGCAGAGGGTGAGGGAGAAGGTGAACCTGAGGCTTGGCTGCCTGATTCCGTTCTGCACGGCATCCAAGAGATACAGCAACGGCAAGGGCCCCGGGAGAGAAGCCTGAAGCACAGCCCAAATGAACACAGCAGGAGCACAAAGACATCGATCAGCTTCCGGGACATTTCACGGGTCACACAGGTAAGAGCCCCAGTTCAGCAAATCTGAGGGTTTGGTGACGTCAGGATCAAAACACCCGGAAACCTGTGAGAAAGAAACTGAACTGCACCCGGCTAAAAGCCGTCCCTGCCTCAAACTCCTTCAAACAACTTGTTCACGAGGAGGCAGGGATTGATTCAATACTCACCAGCCCATCTGGCCAAGGTCAGAGCTCTGTGCCCACCCAGGACACGGCAAACAGCAGGGACCTTTCTCCCACTCTCCAGCACGGACCTGTGAAGCCAGGGAGAAGTTTACAGAACAGAAGCAGCCAGAAGATGCTCTCTACTTCCATATGCTCTCTGATCGATCATTCCCAAGGAAAGTCCCCACGGATCGGAAGCAACAACCTCTCATTTCTCCTCCGCAATCATCACTGCTTGCCTTTCTGTGCGTTTCCTCCCGTGCCCGTCCCCAGAGCACATTAAGTCCATCTTTTGTTCCCAACCGCAGCTCTCCAGCACAAATGCCACTCCTCACACACACAAAGCAAACACTCATCTGCCTCAGCTTTTGGCCTAGAAAGTAAAAACCTCAACGCGTCCGCCTACGTGATTAAAACACAGAGACGCACGGGTGGACATAGATGGAAAGCTTTTCAGGAGAGAAAAGAGATGATTCGCTAGCACGCCTCCATACAGCTTCAGAAAAATCAGAATCCACAGCAACTCCTAAGACCCCCTGCCGAGGGACCCAGCCCTCCTGGGAACACCCAATTCAGCAGCCACGGGAAAAGGATGGGAGAAGCCAAGCTTGGGGTGAAAAAAAGATGACATCAATACAGCAGCCTGTAAAAAGCCTTCACACAGCAACAGTGGGAACCAGTCCCATTTGCTCCGTCCCTGCTTTTTGCGATGACACAAACAGGAAATGAAAACACGTGAAACACAAGGCACACCTATAGGGTGTACCAGGTGCTCCTTTTGGCAGCGTGGATGACAAAGGTCTCTCTGCGCACTTACAGGCAGCCCGGTTTCAATCCATCCTTAGCCCAAGCCTTCCTCGCCTCCCATTCGCCAGCGCTCTGCTCTGGCCTTTGGAGCGCTGGCCCCGTCCTCCCGCAGCAGCACGGCACCGGAACACAGCGAGGCAAAGCGTGCCGGAGCCGCCCGTGCTGTCAGCGTACCTGTCAGCTCCCGGCGGTGGGCAACTCCGGCCCTGCGGGCAAGGGGGAGACGGCTCGGGCACCTCCAGCGGCTGCTCTGCCCCGATGCTTTCGCGTTCTCCTGCATTTCCCTGCAGCGGAGGGGGTCCGGGACGGGGGCGGATCGTGTCAGAGTGGAGACGGCGGGGAAGCACGGGGAGGCGGCGGGAACGCGGCGGGACGAGACAGGGACGCGGCGGGACGGCGACGACTCGCTTGACCTTCCAAAGATGGCGGCAGGAGGGGCGGGGAAAGCCGGGGCCCCGCTCCGCCGCCTGCGCGCCGCCCCGGCGGCATTTTCCGGCACGCGGTCGCTTCCAGCGTCTAGAGAGGGACGCGCGCGGGGATCGGGAAAGGGGAGTGCAGCCCTGTTCCGACGCCGCTCGCCCCCCGCCCGCCGCCCCCGGCCCGTGAGCGCTGCGACCGCGCCTCCGCCGCCCGCCGAAAGCGGCCCCGCCGGGCCGCCCTCGCCGCTGCCGTTCTTCTCGGTCATCGAGTCCCTTTGCTCTCCCGAATCTCCTTCACCCCTCCCCTCTATTTACAGACACCGCCCCGCTTGCCGCTCGCTCCCGCGCCTCGCCCTTCCCACGCTCGGCAGCCGTCCTTCCCCCCTCAGCCGGCACCCAGCGGCGAGGGGCAGGGCGCTGGCTGGGGGGGGGCTGCAGTACCGCTCTCTGTCCACAAGGCGGCAGCACCGCCGCCGGCCACAGCCGGGGGCTGCCGCTCGCCCGGAGGGAAGGGAGGCAGAAAAGAACGGGGGCGATCCCCTTGGAAAAATCCTGAAAAATAAATGGCCCAAAAAACACCCGCACACAAACTAAAACACACTGCCTCTAACCCAATACAACCCCTCCAAAATCCTTTTCTTTTAAACTCTCTCTAACTATCTTTCATATTTATACTTTTCACGTTCCCATTTATCATGTATATTGATGCATGATGTTATTTCGATTCTATATTAAATATCTTCCTATGACTTCTATTTATTTCTATTTTATCTTTTTATAGATCTAGATATATATATGATACATTTCTATATTTATATTGCAAAAATAGTTCTGTTATTTAAAATAAAAGCCCTGCCTGTAACCAAATTCTAGCTCTATGATATTAATATTAACGATCTCTTATTTAAAAGAAAAATGCTGCCTGAAACCCACCCGCCCGCGGCGCAAGTGTGGCAACAGCCCGTGTCCGCAGTACTGGCAAGGCCGCGGGAAATCCCGGCGGGGCGGCGCCTGCGTGGCGCGCGGGCAGTGCAGCAGGCGGACCACGATTTTCCCGCGCTTTTTTTTTTTTTTTTTTTTTTTTTTTTTCCCTATCCGCCATATTGAGAAGGTCAAGAGTGTCCCGGCCGCCGCGACACTTTCAAGATGGCGGCCGCGTGAGGCCCTCGGAAGGGAGAGGCGTTTTTGCCGATGCCTGTCGGCGCCCGCTCACAACCTGACCGCCCGCGCAGCCGCTGAGCTCACAGTCCGTGGCCACGACACGGGAAAAAGCGAAAAAAATCCCGCGGGGCGGCGCCGGCGTCAGGGTGGCGTGCAGGCAGTGCAGTAAACAGACCGTGGTCCTCGTTTTTCCCGCCTTTTTTTGCCGCCATATTGGGAAGGTCAAGCGAGTCCGCGACAACCCACTCCCAAGATGGCGGCCGCGGGAGGACCTCGGGCGACGGCTGCAGTACCGCACTCTGGCCACAAGGCGGCGGCACTGCCGCCCGCCCTGGGGCTGCAGGCGGGGAAGGCGCGCAAAGAAGAACAGGCGCGACCCCCTTCAAAACATCCTCTGCAATAAATGCCCCTAAACAGCCCGCACGAAACCAAAAAACACAGACAAAAAAAAAAAAAAAAAAAACAACCTGCCTCTAACCCAATAATAACCAAAATAAAAAATCTTTTCTTTTAAGCTATATTTCAATCTATATTATTTTTATATTTTTTATATTTATATTCACATTTTGATTTAAAATGTATACTGATGTATAATGATCATTTCATAATTTCTTACATTCATTCGTATTACTTAAAGTTTATTTTATTTTATATTTTTATGCATGTCTTAATATATGGATTACATATTTCTATATTTAGATTGATATTTCTAAAAGGTTTATATTTTTAAAAATAAAATCCCTGCACCTATCCAAGTAAAAACCTAAAAAAAACCCCACTTTCTTTTAAACTGTTTGTAAATTTATCTATATATTTTTCGCATTTATATTCAAATTTGCATTTTAAAGGTAGATTGATATATGTCGTTATTTATATTCTATCTCTTCCTATTACTTATTTTTACTTATATTTTATATTTTTATATCTATCTTTATACATTGATTATATATTTTTATATTTAGAAGTCTATCAAAATAAAATGTATATTCATATTATTTTAAATAAAAACCCTGCCTCGAACCAAATAAAAACCAAAAAAGCCCTTTCTTTAAACAATATTTAAATATTTATAGCATATTTTCATCATTATAATCACATTTGCATTTATACTTTCTATGGATGGATTATATTTATAAATGTATATAATATATATAATAAGATAACAAGATAGATAAAACATTATATATATTATATTTCATACATACTGCTAATACTTCTATTTACTTACATTTTAATTTTTATATAGATTTTAATGTACGTATGATATACTTCTATACATAGATTTCTAATTTATTTCTATTTCTAATTTTTACAATAAAAACCCTGCCTACTAACAAATACAAAATTTTAAAAATCCTTTTATTTTAAACTATATTTGAATATTTCTATATTCATGCTTTTGATATTTACATCTATATGCTCTTGTATATTATATTACAGTATATTGACGTACTATATTTAGATATATATAATATATTACATGTAATGTGGTATAATAAGACATATACACTAGAATATCTATTAGGTATTGTATCGATTTCTGTGATTTTGTATTTTTTTTCTATTTTCTATTTCTATTTCTATATACACGTATATTAATTATACATTACATCCTCACAGCGCATACCTGGGGCTGTTCTGGCTTTCTTTCCAAATGAATTTAGCAATACTTTCCTATTTTTACCAATACCTATAAAAACGAAACATTTGCCAGGATTTAGTAGTATTCTACACACCCCCCCTCCCTGTGCATTTTGGGGCAGCTTTGGGTCCCTCGGGGGGACGGCACCCGGCAGGACCCCCCCTCATTCGCCACCCACCTGCTCCTCCGCCGCAGCGTGCGTCCCTCTCCTAGGGACCTTAGGGTGCCCCAAATGACACCAGAGCCCCGAGTCTTCAGCCCTTTTTCCTGGCCCCCAAAGAAGGCACAGAAGGAGTCTTAACTGCCCCGGACAGCAGCCCAGCACTTGCTTCCATCCCTTTCCACATGTACATCCCCCCCGAAAGGGACTCTGCCGCAACGAGAAAGGGGGGCAGCCGCCAGAAGGGTCGAAGCTCCTGCCCAGCCTCGCTGTCACGGGCGAGGGGCAGAGAGAGGGAGCGGCAGAGACGGCGGGGACGCGGCACGGACGGCGCGGCACCGAGCGGGGGCCGCTCTCAGCGCGATGCCGGCAAAGCCGCAGGTCCGGCGGGGCCGGGCGGGGTTTGACCGGCACGGGGGGATCCGCCGAGAGCCTCCGGCCCCGTGCGGGGACTCCCGCAAGGGCCCGGGGCCGCCGGGCTCCGGCCCTCTGGGCTTTATTCTCCGGCGCCCCCGGCCCCGCGGCTGCGGGGAAAGAAGGAACGGGGCGACGGCAAGAGAGGAGGGCTAGCAGGGCGTGAGACAGCGTATGGAGGGAGGGAGGTCGGGCTGTGGAGGAAAGCGGGAGGGCAAGGGAAAGGCCGGGAGCGGGGAAGAGGGACGGTGCACAGAGGAGGGAGAGAAGAGGAATAGAACGGAGGAGCGGGATAGGGACAGGGCAGTGGGGGTCGGGTTTGCGAGGGAGAGGAGGGGAGGGTCCGCGGACAAAGAACAGGAATACGGGGAGGAGGAAGGAAGGGTAGAGGGGGGGACGGGAGGGGAGACCGAAAAGGGAGAGAAAGGGGTCGGCTTTGGGGAGAGAGGGAACTAAGGGATAGAGAGAGAAAGAAGGGGAATACGGGAAGGAGGAAGAAAGGAAGAAGGATTGGTAGAGAGAGGGACAAGAGGGGGAGCCTCAGAGAGCGCCGATCCACCCCGAGCCCGCCCCGGCGGTCCGCCCTGCTCGGGATGCTGCGCTCGGCGGAGCTCGGCTCGGTTCGGCCCCACTCGGCTCCTCGCCTACACTCGGGCTGTTCTCCGCTAGACTCGGCTGGATTCGCCTCTTCGGCGCAGCTCGGCTCGCCTCAACTCGGAGCCGCTCGCTCCGCTCGGCTCCGCTCGGCTCCCCGCGGCAGCGCGCCTCCCGCGCACGCGCACAGCTCGCCGCTCTCCTGCCGCCGAGCCCCGCGCCCGGCCCGGCCGGCGCACGGAAACCCCCGCGCCACATCAGACCCAGCAGTTTCTGCGCTAAACCCTTTCTGTCCTAGAAGGAGATAAACTTCTCTACCTCCTTCGTCTCCTCAGTTTTCTTCTTTGATTTCAAAATCAGAGTTACAAAAACCTACTCAACTACAAGACTCAGTAAGTAGCCGATAAAGTAGTCCCGTCAATTTCAGAACCTAAAGAACACGTTATACTTAAGTTTCCACACTTAAAAAAAGAAAAATCACACACGAGTCCTACTCACTGTGTCAAGCCTTATTTAAAACACACAAAAAAAAACCCCTAAAAGAAATAGTTCCACAACCAAAACAGAACAAACAAGTAACACTAACTAAAACCACGCATCCAAATACAATCCGAAAAATCTCTTTTCAACGTGTCTCGTTTGTATACCTCCTCACAACTAACCTTATCCTTTACAAACACTAAATTGCAAATCAAAAAACTTACACATAACATAAACTCTTCAAATAACATTTATACACTCATACCCCAAATGACAGGGAAACCACCAAAAGTAAAATTACTCAAATCATTACAAACAAATACTTGTACAATATTTAGTTACAAAACAACCCCCAAACCACACAAAACCACAAAGAAGTTACCTCAAAACAGCAAACCTACAATTTAAAACAATTAATCCACTAAGACCAAACTTAACAATAATACATTAAAAAAACACCAAAAAAAAACCCCAAAAAAACCCACAAACAAACAACCAAAAAAAAAAGAACACCCACCCAAAAATACCCAATCGCTCCAACACAAATTTACTTCTCAGTATCAAAACAGTACGACCTTTTAATAACCTAATTCTATTATTTCTGCATCTCTTTTAACACCTAAAATAACTACAACTCACACTTGAACCACATTAAATGAACTTACTTATTAACTAGCCAAATGAAACAATAACACATCTATAACATTAAATAAATTACTGCCAAATAGGAACATCTTTAAACATACTACCTTACAAAATAAAACAACTGTTCATTTTTTATTATTCACACACAATCATAAATATAAAACATTTAAAAAATATATAAATTGATGAAATCACAAGAAATCAATTTACAAAAACATTACAAAAATTTTAAATTAATCAATCCCACATAAATAAAAAATAACGAAATAATATTTTCAAGAATTAAAACATCACTAAATAACTTAAATCATTATTAAAAACTAAAATACTCATCTTATTAATAATTACTGCTTTTTATCTCCCCTACCGATTTAAATTTTTACATAGAACTCTACAAAAATCCTTAACAAGTAGATTTATAACTTAAATTTAAAACATTTATAGATAAACATACTTCATGAATAATCTACACACCAAACAACTAAACTAGCAAGAAAAACCTAATAAAATACTAATATATTCATAACATCAAAACCCCAAATCATTAACATAAAAACCCATATAAACACATGAAAATACCCACAGTTAAAAAAGACGTACCTTAATGAACAATATTCATAGCTTAATAATTCATTACAAACTCTTACCAATTAATGATTAACATTAATTACTTGATACCAATAAAATACAAGAAAATGTTACTTTAGCCAAAAACTATAATAAAATATCATAACTAATAACTTAAAATCACACTTTATTAAAAATATAAAACGGTGAAGCAACGTATCATAAAAAATCCCATTATTATCACTACACAGATATACGTATATACATATATCTATCTACAGATAGATAGATCATATATCCATCTCAACAGCAGCATCTGGGACCGATTCCTGTTTTCTCTCTTGTCTCCTAAATTTATTAGCCATAGAGGATGGAGTAAGGAAATAATTTTATTTATCACCTTGTTCTCCAGAAACCTGAAAAACAAAATAAAACAGAACAAAAAGAAAAAAAAAGAAAACCACGTTTGAAAGGCAGATCCTCACCAGCAGCTGGTCCATCTCCTACGGGGGACCATATTCTAGGGCACTTTTGGTGCACTTGCCTGAACCTGTCAGGGCACTCTGTGCCTGCAGAAGAGATTTTTTTTGTCAGGGAGAGGCAAGGGGAGGAGAAATAACGTTCGAGACAGCTCAAATCCATTACTGTGCCACTTCCTGTGCAGCAGGTCCTGTGACAGGATGGGAACTGAGGCTGCTTGAAATTTAAAAGCTAAAGACACCAGCACAAGGTGTCCTTTTGCTTTGTCAAGGAAGTGATTCCCAAATCACACAGCCCCCCCACCATCGTCCCTCCTACCACCACCTGAAAGCCTCTTGATTCTCTTCTCAAAAACACAAGGGACACCTCAGAGTTCAGCAAGTTCTGCCAGTGCAGCCCTCGGTGCCCCCGTCTCCAGCTCTGTCCCCCTTGCTTTCATCCTCAGCCACGTCATTCTTCAGCCGTGGACAGGAAATTGTCCCCATTTCTCCCGTACTTCCCTGGTTACCTTTTCTCTAAGCCGTGCAGGACCCCCGAGAGGAGGCTGTGATCCTCTATCAGCTCATGGGCAGCTCTAGAGGTGACACGGGCAGCACTCTGTCGTATCTCCAGAATACGACGCTGAAACAGAGAATGCAACTTGTTCTTTTACAGCCAAGATCTGATTATCTAAAATAAAATGAGCAATTTGGCTGGTACCCGATCAACTCCCAGCTAAAATGAACACCGCCTGTTCTCAGCAACTCCAGAGAAGGAAAGACATTCTCCCTTCAACGCTTCGCACCACAGGTGCTGCTCTTACAAGAAGTATTCAGGTAGCAAGACAATTTTCTCTTTTTGTCCGAGGTTTTGATACCTGAAATCCTCAGGGTGGATGCTCCCAAACCTGAGAGCTCCCGGCAGGCGAGGTTCCCTCCTGCCGAAGCACTGTGCAGGTGACAAACGTGCTGGCTGGGGAAATAGAGACCCCAAAAAGAAAAGGCCCCGACTGCAGGAGCAAAACCACGGCACCCCCGTGAGGCTCCACGACGGCAGGAACCGGTCCCAGTTTCAGGGGATAAGGATGGGACCGGTTTAGACACAAGCAAAATTATTTCTCCCTCCACACATCCACAAAACCAACAAGGAACAGATTTTCAAGAGGACCAAGGCAGAATCAGCTATTCCTTTCTGTTTGGTACTTGAGATCTCGAGGCCAATACAAGCTTTTGTGGTTTTGGGGTATTTGGGAACTGTTCTTTTTCAATTCTTACCTGGGAGCCCTGGTCACACAAAGGACTGCTGAAAAAGGCAAGAATGACCTGGAAAATCCTCTGGTAGACATAGAGCTCACAGCAATGTTTGTCACGCAGCCCTTCCCCAAGAAATCTGAGGATCCACTCGTGCTGTTTTGTACTGGAAGCCATAAAGAAAAATACCACCGTCAGACATTCCGACATTTCCAAAGGATACCTGCTCCTAAGAGCACAAAACCCCGGTTCCCTCTGAGTGCCAGCTCAGGAATTACCACAGCTTGTTCTGGACTTCTCAATTTTCCATTCCTATCAAATTTAATCGCTAACATCCATTGGGAACAGTCAGTCTGCAGCCCAAACATGCAGTGGAAATGGAATTTTACAAGTTGCTGTTTCTAAAATACTTCAGTTGAACTCCAAGTTACTAACCTAAACTCAAAGAGGAATTGTAGCTAGCCGGGGCAGAACATTCTTTTCTTGTGCTCACAGAGCATACACAGCACAACTCATTGTGCGTTAGTATTAAGAAGACAACAAAAACCCCACAGAAAGAACATTTTGAATTCCTATATGAAACAGAAGAAAGACGCTTCTAATTAACTACCTGTGGGAGAATGAGGTTTCATTGTATTTTTGCGGCTGTTTCTAATACATTTCTGAAGAATTACTGGGTACCTAAAATGGGACTCTTACCTCAAAATCAAAACTGTAGAAAAGCTGGAGAAAACCTGGTACCTTTCTCAGGTCCAAATACCAGTGCGACAGAAGGAATCTCTTTACCCTTATGTACACGTGCTCCTCTGTAAAGAGAAAAAGCTGGCATGGTGGAGGAGGACAGCGCTCCCAATCCACAAGCACGGATGACAATTCGTGGAAGCTGCAGTCAGTGAGCGTGCAGCGCTCCGAGCTGGGAGAACAGCCCGGCAACTGCAGAAGGCCCTTGCTCTGAGGCGCGTTCCCATTGCTGCCCACCCTCCCCTTCTCTTGCCCAGGAGGAAAAGCTCAGGCAAGAGCGCACGAGCACAGAGCAGGTGAGGGGATCGACACTCCCCAGGCCTCTGTTTTTCACCCCAGCAGTGACACACGCAGCACGTTCCAGTACCTGGCTTCAGGATCTGCTGTGCCACACGAGCAGCGCAGAGGGTGAGGGAGAAGGTGAACCTGAGGCTTGGCTGCCTGATTCCGTTCTGCACGGCATCCAAGAGATACAGCAACGGCAAGGGCCCCGGGAGAGAAGCCTGAAGCACAGCCCAAATGAACACAGCAGGAGCACAAAGACATCGATCAGCTTCCGGGACATTTCACGGGTCACACAGGTAAGAGCCCCAGTTCAGCAAATCTGAGGGTTTGGTGACGTCAGGATCAAAACACCCGGAAACCTGTGAGAAAGAAACTGAACTGCACCCGGCTAAAAGCCGTCCCTGCCTCAAACTCCTTCAAACAACTTGTTCACGAGGAGGCAGGGATTGATTCAATACTCACCAGCCCATCTGGCCAAGGTCAGAGCTCTGTGCCCACCCAGGACACGGCAAACAGCAGGGACCTTTCTCCCACTCTCCAGCACGGACCTGTGAAGCCAGGGAGAAGTTTACAGAACAGAAGCAGCCAGAAGATGCTCTCTACTTCCATATGCTCTCTGATCGATCATTCCCAAGGAAAGTCCCCACGGATCGGAAGCAACAACCTCTCATTTCTCCTCCGCAATCATCACTGCTTGCCTTTCTGTGCGTTTCCTCCCGTGCCCGTCCCCAGAGCACATTAAGTCCATCTTTTGTTCCCAACCGCAGCTCTCCAGCACAAATGCCACTCCTCACACACACAAAGCAAACACTCATCTGCCTCAGCTTTTGGCCTAGAAAGTAAAAACCTCAACGCGTCCGCCTACGTGATTAAAACACAGAGACGCACGGGTGGACATAGATGGAAAGCTTTTCAGGAGAGAAAAGAGATGATTCGCTAGCACGCCTCCATACAGCTTCAGAAAAATCAGAATCCACAGCAACTCCTAAGACCCCCTGCCGAGGGACCCAGCCCTCCTGGGAACACCCAATTCAGCAGCCACGGGAAAAGGATGGGAGAAGCCAAGCTTGGGGTGAAAAAAAGATGACATCAATACAGCAGCCTGTAAAAAGCCTTCACACAGCAACAGTGGGAACCAGTCCCATTTGCTCCGTCCCTGCTTTTTGCGATGACACAAACAGGAAATGAAAACACGTGAAACACAAGGCACACCTATAGGGTGTACCAGGTGCTCCTTTTGGCAGCGTGGATGACAAAGGTCTCTCTGCGCACTTACAGGCAGCCCGGTTTCAATCCATCCTTAGCCCAAGCCTTCCTCGCCTCCCATTCGCCAGCGCTCTGCTCTGGCCTTTGGAGCGCTGGCCCCGTCCTCCCGCAGCAGCACGGCACCGGAACACAGCGAGGCAAAGCGTGCCGGAGCCGCCCGTGCTGTCAGCGTACCTGTCAGCTCCCGGCGGTGGGCAACTCCGGCCCTGCGGGCAAGGGGGAGACGGCTCGGGCACCTCCAGCGGCTGCTCTGCCCCGATGCTTTCGCGTTCTCCTGCATTTCCCTGCAGCGGAGGGGGTCCGGGACGGGGGCGGATCGTGTCAGAGTGGAGACGGCGGGGAAGCACGGGGAGGCGGCGGGAACGCGGCGGGACGAGACAGGGACGCGGCGGGACGGCGACGACTCGCTTGACCTTCCAAAGATGGCGGCAGGAGGGGCGGGGAAAGCCGGGGCCCCGCTCCGCCGCCTGCGCGCCGCCCCGGCGGCATTTTCCGGCACGCGGTCGCTTCCAGCGTCTAGAGAGGGACGCGCGCGGGGATCGGGAAAGGGGAGTGCAGCCCTGTTCCGACGCCGCTCGCCCCCCGCCCGCCGCCCCCGGCCCGTGAGCGCTGCGACCGCGCCTCCGCCGCCCGCCGAAAGCGGCCCCGCCGGGCCGCCCTCGCCGCTGCCGTTCTTCTCGGTCATCGGGTCCCTTTGCTCTCCCGAATCTCCTTCACCCCTCCCCTCTATTTACAGACACCGCCCCGCTTGCCGCTCGCTCCCGCGCCTCGCCCTTCCCACGCTCGGCAGCCGTCCTTCCCCCCTCAGCCGGCACCCAGCGGCGAGGGGCAGGGCGCTGGCTGGGGGGGGGCTGCAGTACCGCTCTCTGTCCACAAGGCGGCAGCACCGCCGCCGGCCACAGCCGGGGGCTGCCGCTCGCCCGGAGGGAAGGGAGGCAGAAAAGAACGGGGGCGATCCCCTTGGAAAAATCCTGAAAAATAAATGGCCCAAAAAACACCCGCACACAAACTAAAACACACTGCCTCTAACCCAATACAACCCCTCCAAAATCCTTTTCTTTTAAACTCTCTCTAACTATCTTTCATATTTATACTTTTCACGTTCCCATTTATCATGTATATTGATGCATGATGTTATTTCGATTCTATATTAAATATCTTCCTATGACTTCTATTTATTTCTATTTTATCTTTTTATAGATCTAGATATATATATGATACATTTCTATATTTATATTGCAAAAATAGTTCTGTTATTTAAAATAAAAGCCCTGCCTGTAACCAAATTGTAGCTCTATGATATTAATATTAACGATCTCTTATTTAAAAGAAAAATGCTGCCTGAAACCCACCCGCCCGCGGCGCAAGTGTGGCAACAGCCCGTGTCCGCAGTACTGGCAAGGCCGCGGGAAATCCCGGCGGGGCGGCGCCTGCGTGGCGCGCGGGCAGTGCAGCAGGCGGACCACGATTTTCCCGCGCTTTTTTTTTTTTTTTTTTTTTTTTTTTTTTTTCCCTATCCGCCATATTGAGAAGGTCAAGAGTGTCCCGGCCGCCGCGACACTTTCAAGATGGCGGCCGCGTGAGGCCCTCGGAAGGGAGAGGCGTTTTTGCCGATGCCTGTCGGCGCCCGCTCACAACCTGACCGCCCGCGCAGCCGCTGAGCTCACAGTCCGTGGCCACGACACGGGAAAAAGCGAAAAAAATCCCGCGGGGCGGCGCCGGCGTCAGGGTGGCGTGCAGGCAGTGCAGTAAACAGACCGTGGTCCTCGTTTTTCCCGCCTTTTTTTGCCGCCATATTGGGAAGGTCAAGCGAGTCCGCGACAACCCACTCCCAAGATGGCGGCCGCGGGAGGACCTCGGGCGACGGCTGCAGTACCGCACTCTGGCCACAAGGCGGCGGCACTGCCGCCCGCCCTGGGGCTGCAGGCGGGGAAGGCGCGCAAAGAAGAACAGGCGCGACCCCCTTCAAAACATCCTCTGCAATAAATGCCCCTAAACAGCCCGCACGAAACCAAAAAACACAGACAAAAAAAAAAAAAAAAAAAACAACCTGCCTCTAACCCAATAATAACCAAAATAAAAAATCTTTTCTTTTAAGCTATATTTCAATCTATATTATTTTTATATTTTTATATTTATATTCACATTTTGATTTAAAATGTATACTGATGTATAATGATCATTTCATAATTTCTTACATTCATTCGTATTACTTAAAGTTTATTTTATTTTATATTTTTATGCATGTCTTAATATATGGATTACATATTTCTATATTTAGATTGATATTTCTAAAAGGTTTATATTTTTAAAAATAAAATCCCTGCACCTATCCAAGTAAAAACCTAAAAAAAACCCCACTTTCTTTTAAACTGTTTGTAAATTTATCTATATATTTTTCGCATTTATATTCAAATTTGCATTTTAAAGGTAGATTGATATATGTCGTTATTTATATTCTATCTCTTCCTATTACTTATTTTTACTTATATTTTATATTTTTATATCTATCTTTATACATTGATTATATATTTTTATATTTAGAAGTCTATCAAAATAAAATGTATATTCATATTATTTTAAATAAAAACCCTGCCTCGAACCAAATAAAAACCAAAAAAGCCCTTTCTTTAAACAATATTTAAATATTTATAGCATATTTTCATCATTATAATCACATTTGCATTTATACTTTCTATGGATGGATTATATTTATAAATGTATATAATATATATAATAAGATAACAAGATAGATAAAACATTATATATATTATATTTCATACATACTGCTAATACTTCTATTTACTTACATTTTAATTTTTATATAGATTTTAATGTACGTATGATATACTTCTATACATAGATTTCTAATTTATTTCTATTTCTAATTTTTACAATAAAAACCCTGCCTACTAACAAATACAAAATTTTAAAAATCCTTTTATTTTAAACTATATTTGAATATTTCTATATTCATGCTTTTGATATTTACATCTATATGCTCTTGTATATTATATTACAGTATATTGACGTACTATATTTAGATATATATAATATATTACATGTAATGTGGTATAATAAGACATATACACTAGAATATCTATTAGGTATTGTATCGATTTCTGTGATTTTGTATTTTTTTTCTATTTTCTATTTCTATTTCTATATACACGTATATTAATTATACATTACATCCTCACAGCGCATACCTGGGGCTGTTCTGGCTTTCTTTCCAAATGAATTTAGCAATACTTTCCTATTTTTACCAATACCTATAAAAACGAAACATTTGCCAGGATTTAGTAGTATTCTACACACCCCCCCTCCCTGTGCATTTTGGGGCAGCTTTGGGTCCCTCGGGGGGACGGCACCCGGCAGGACCCCCCCTCATTCGCCACCCACCTGCTCCTCCGCCGCAGCGTGCGTCCCTCTCCTAGGGACCTTAGGGTGCCCCAAATGACACCAGAGCCCCGAGTCTTCAGCCCTTTTTCCTGGCCCCCAAAGAAGGCACAGAAGGAGTCTTAACTGCCCCGGACAGCAGCCCAGCACTTGCTTCCATCCCTTTCCACATGTACATCCCCCCCGAAAGGGACTCTGCCGCAACAAGAAAGGGGGGCAGCCGCCAGAAGGGTCGAAGCTCCTGCCCAGCCTCGCTGTCACGGGCGAGGGGCAGAGAGAGGGAGCGGCAGAGACGGCGGGGACGCGGCACGGACGGCACGGCACCGAGCGGGGGCCGCTCTCAGCGCGATGCCGGCAAAGCCGCAGGTCCGGCGGGGCCGGGCGGGGTTTGACCGGCACGGGGGGATCCGCCGAGAGCCTCCGGCCCCGTGCGGGGACTCCCGCAAGGGCCCGGGGCCGCCGGGCTCCGGCCCTCTGGGCTTTATTCTCCGGCGCCCCCGGCCCCGCGGCTGCGGGGAAAGAAGGAACGGGGCGACGGCAAGAGAGGAGGGCTAGCAGGGCGTGAGACAGCGTATGGAGGGAGGGAGGTCGGGCTGTGGAGGAAAGCGGGAGGGCAAGGGAAAGGCCGGGAGCGGGGAAGAGGGACGGTGCACAGAGGAGGGAGAGAAGAGGAATAGAACGGAGGAGCGGGATAGGGACAGGGCAGTGGGGGTCGGGTTTGCGAGGGAGAGGAGGGGAGGGTCCGCGGACAAAGAACAGGAATACGGGGAGGAGGAAGGAAGGGTAGAGGGGGGGACGGGAGGGGAGACCGAAAAGGGAGAGAAAGGGGTCGGCTTTGGGGAGAGAGGGAACTAAGGGATAGAGAGAGAAAGAAGGGGAATACGGGAAGGAGGAAGAAAGGAAGAAGGATTGGTAGAGAGAGGGACAAGAGGGGGAGCCTCAGAGAGCGCCGATCCACCCCGAGCCCGCCCCGGCGGTCCGCCCTGCTCGGGATGCTGCGCTCGGCGGAGCTCGGCTCGGTTCGGCCCCACTCGGCTCCTCGCCTACACTCGGGCTGTTCTCCGCTAGACTCGGCTGGATTCGCCTCTTCGGCGCAGCTCGGCTCGCCTCAACTCGGAGCCGCTCGCTCCGCTCGGCTCCGCTCGGCTCCCCGCGGCAGCGCGCCTCCCGCGCGGCGCGCACAGCTCGCCGCTCTCCTGCCGCCGAGCCCCGCGCCCGGCCCGGCCGGCGCACGGAAACCCCCGCGCCACATCAGACCCAGCAGTTTCTGCGCTAAACCCTTTCTGTCCTAGAAGGAGATAAACTTCTCTACCTCCTTCGTCTCCTCAGTTTTCTTCTTTGATTTCAAAATCAGAGTTACAAAAACCTACTCAACTACAAGACTCAGTAAGTAGCCGATAAAGTAGTCCCGTCAATTTCAGAACCTAAAGAACACGTTATACTTAAGTTTCCACACTTAAAAAAAGAAAAATCACACACGAGTCCTACTCACTGTGTCAAGCCTTATTTAAAACACACAAAAAAAAACCCCTAAAAGAAATAGTTCCACAACCAAAACAGAACAAACAAGTAACACTAACTAAAACCACGCATCCAAATACAATCCGAAAAATCTCTTTTCAACGTGTCTCGTTTGTATACCTCCTCACAACTAACCTTATCCTTTACAAACACTAAATTGCAAATCAAAAAACTTACACATAACATAAACTCTTCAAATAACATTTATACACTCATACCCCAAATGACAGGGAAACCACCAAAAGTAAAATTACTCAAATCATTACAAACAAATACTTGTACAATATTTAGTTACAAAACAACCCCCAAACCACACAAAACCACAAAGAAGTTACCTCAAAACAGCAAACCTACAATTTAAAACAATTAATCCACTAAGACCAAACTTAACAATAATACATTAAAAAAACACCAAAAAAAAACCCCAAAAAAACCCACAAACAAACAACCAAAAAAAAAAGAACACCCACCCAAAAATACCCAATCGCTCCAACACAAATTTACTTCTCAGTATCAAAACAGTACGACCTTTTAATAACCTAATTCTATTATTTCTGCATCTCTTTTAACACCTAAAATAACTACAACTCACACTTGAACCACATTAAATGAACTTACTTATTAACTAGCCAAATGAAACAATAACACATCTATAACATTAAATAAATTACTGCCAAATAGGAACATCTTTAAACATACTACCTTACAAAATAAAACAACTGTTCATTTTTTATTATTCACACACAATCATAAATATAAAACATTTAAAAAATATATAAATTGATGAAATCACAAGAAATCAATTTACAAAAACATTACAAAAATTTTAAATTAATCAATCCCACATAAATAAAAAATAACGAAATAATATTTTCAAGAATTAAAACATCACTAAATAACTTAAATCATTATTAAAAACTAAAATACTCATCTTATTAATAATTACTGCTTTTTATCTCCCCTACCGATTTAAATTTTTACATAGAACTCTACAAAAATCCTTAACAAGTAGATTTATAACTTAAATTTAAAACATTTATAGATAAACATACTTCATGAATAATCTACACACCAAACAACTAAACTAGCAAGAAAAACCTAATAAAATACTAATATATTCATAACATCAAAACCCCAAATCATTAACATAAAAACCCATATAAACACATGAAAATACCCACAGTTAAAAAAGACGTACCTTAATGAACAATATTCATAGCTTAATAATTCATTACAAACTCTTACCAATTAATGATTAACATTAATTACTTGATACCAATAAAATACAAGAAAATGTTACTTTAGCCAAAAACTATAATAAAATATCATAACTAATAACTTAAAATCACACTTTATTAAAAATATAAAACGGTGAAGCAACGTATCATAAAAAATCCCATTATTATCACTACACAGATATACGTATATACATATATCTATCTACAGATAGATAGATCATATATCCATCTCAACAGCAGCATCTGGGACCGATTCCTGTTTTCTCTCTTGTCTCCTAAATTTATTAGCCATAGAGGATGGAGTAAGGAAATAATTTTATTTATCACCTTGTTCTCCAGAAACCTGAAAAACAAAATAAAACAGAACAAAAAGAAAAAAAAAGAAAACCACGTTTGAAAGGCAGATCCTCACCAGCAGCTGGTCCATCTCCTACGGGGGACCATATTCTAGGGCACTTTTGGTGCACTTGCCTGAACCTGTCAGGGCACTCTGTGCCTGCAGAAGAGATTTTTTTTGTCAGGGAGAGGCAAGGGGAGGAGAAATAACGTTCGAGACAGCTCAAATCCATTACTGTGCCACTTCCTGTGCAGCAGGTCCTGTGACAGGATGGGAACTGAGGCTGCTTGAAATTTAAAAGCTAAAGACACCAGCACAAGGTGTCCTTTTGCTTTGTCAAGGAAGTGATTCCCAAATCACACAGCCCCCCCACCATCGTCCCTCCTACCACCACCTGAAAGCCTCTTGATTCTCTTCTCAAAAACACAAGGGACACCTCAGAGTTCAGCAAGTTCTGCCAGTGCAGCCCTCGGTGCCCCCGTCTCCAGCTCTGTCCCCCTTGCTTTCATCCTCAGCCACGTCATTCTTCAGCCGTGGACAGGAAATTGTCCCCATTTCTCCCGTACTTGGCTGGTTACCTTTTCTCTAAGCCGTGCAGGACCCCCGAGAGGAGGCTGTGATCCTCTATCAGCTCATGGGCAGCTCTAGAGGTGACACGGGCAGCACTCTGTCGTATCTCCAGAATACGACGCTGAAACAGAGAATGCAACTTGTTCTTTTACAGCCAAGATCTGATTATCTAAAATAAAATGAGCAATTTGGCTGGTACCCGATCAACTCCCAGCTAAAATGAACACCGCCTGTTCTCAGCAACTCCAGAGAAGGAAAGACATTCTCCCTTCAACGCTTCGCACCACAGGTGCTGCTCTTACAAGAAGTATTCAGGTAGCAAGACAATTTTCTCTTTTTGTCCGAGGTTTTGATACCTGAAATCCTCAGGGTGGATGCTCCCAAACCTGAGAGCTCCCGGCAGGCGAGGTTCCCTCCTGCCGAAGCACTGTGCAGGTGACAAACGTGCTGGCTGGGGAAATAGAGACCCCAAAAAGAAAAGGCCCCGACTGCAGGAGCAAAACCACGGCACCCCCGTGAGGCTCCACGACGGCAGGAACCGGTCCCAGTTTCAGGGGATAAGGATGGGACCGGTTTAGACACAAGCAAAATTATTTCTCCCTCCACACATCCACAAAACCAACAAGGAACAGATTTTCAAGAGGACCAAGGCAGAATCAGCTATTCCTTTCTGTTTGGTACTTGAGATCTCGAGGCCAATACAAGCTTTTGTGGTTTTGGGGTATTTGGGAACTGTTCTTTTTCAATTCTTACCTGGGAGCCCTGGTCACACAAAGGACTGCTGAAAAAGGCAAGAATGACCTGGAAAATCCTCTGGTAGACATAGAGCTCACAGCAATGTTTGTCACGCAGCCCTTCCCCAAGAAATCTGAGGATCCACTCGTGCTGTTTTGTACTGGAAGCCATAAAGAAAAATACCGCCGTCAGACATTCCGACATTTCCAAAGGATACCTGCTCTTAAGAGCACAAAACCCCGGTTCCCTCTGAGTGCCAGCTCAGGAATTACCACAGCTTGTTCTGGACTTCTCAATTTTCCATTCCTATCAAATTTAATCGCTAACATCCATTGGGAACAGTCAGTCTGCAGCCCAAACATGCAGTGGAAATGGAATTTTACAAGTTGCTGTTTCTAAAATACTTCAGTTGAACTCCAAGTTACTAACCTAAACTCAAAGAGGAATTGTAGCTAGCCGGGGCAGAACATTCTTTTCTTGTGCTCACAGAGCATACACAGCACAACTCATTGTGCGTTAGTATTAAGAAGACAACAAAAACCCCACAGAAAGAACATTTTGAATTCCTATATGAAACAGAAGAAAGACGCTTCTAATTAACTACCTGTGGGAGAATGAGGTTTCATTGTATTTTTGCGGCTGTTTCTAATACCTTTCTGAAGAATTACTGGGTACCTAAAATGGGACTCTTACCTCAAAATCAAAACTGTAGAAAAGCTGGAGAAAACCTGGTACCTTTCTCAGGTCCAAATACCAGTGCGACAGAAGGAATCTCTTTACCCTTATGTACACGTGCTCCTCTGTAAAGAGAAAAAGCTGGCATGGTGGAGGAGGACAGCGCTCCCAATCCACAAGCACGGATGACAATTCGTGGAAGCTGCAGTCAGTGAGCGTGCAGCGCTCCGAGCTGGGAGAACAGCCCGGCAACTGCAGAAGGCCCTTGCTCTGAGGCGCGTTCCCATTGCTGCCCACCCTCCCCTTCTCTTGCCCAGGAGGAAAAGCTCAGGCAAGAGCGCACGAGCACAGAGCAGGTGAGGGGATCGACACTCCCCAGGCCTCTGTTTTTCACCCCAGCAGTGACCCACGCAGCACGTTCCAGTACCTGGCTTCAGGATCTGCTGTGCCACACGAGCAGCGCAGAGGGTGAGGGAGAAGGTGAACCTGAGGCTTGGCTGCCTGATTCCGTTCTGCACGGCATCCAAGAGATACAGCAACGGCAAGGGCCCCGGGAGAGAAGCCTGAAGCACAGCCCAAATGAACACAGCAGGAGCACAAAGACATCGATCAGCTTCCGGGACATTTCACGGGTCACACAGGTAAGAGCCCCAGTTCAGCAAATCTGAGGGTTTGGTGACGTCAGGATCAAAACACCCGGAAACCTGTGAGAAAGAAACTGAACTGCACCCGGCTAAAAGCCGTCCCTGCCTCAAACTCCTTCAAACAACTTGTTCACGAGGAGGCAGGGATTGATTCAATACTCACCAGCCCATCTGGCCAAGGTCAGAGCTCTGTGCCCACCCAGGACACGGCAAACAGCAGGGACCTTTCTCCCACTCTCCAGCACGGACCTGTGAAGCCAGGGAGAAGTTTACAGAACAGAAGCAGCCAGAAGATGCTCTCTACTTCCATATGCTCTCTGATCGATCATTCCCAAGGAAAGTCCCCACGGATCGGAAGCAACAACCTCTCATTTCTCCTCCGCAATCATCACTGCTTGCCTTTCTGTGCGTTTCCTCCCGTGCCCGTCCCCAGAGCACATTAAGTCCATCTTTTGTTCCCAACCGCAGCTCTCCAGCACAAATGCCACTCCTCACACACACAAAGCAAACACTCATCTGCTTCAGCTTTTGGCTTAGAAAGTAAAAACCTCAGTGCGTCCGGCTATGTGATTAAAACACAGAGACGCACGGGTGGACATAGATGGAAAGCTTTTCAGGAGAGAAAAGAGCTGACTCGCTAGCACGCCTCCATACAGCTTCAGAAAAATCAGAATCCATAGCAACTCCTAAGACCCCTGCTGAGGGACCCAGCCCTCCTGGGGACACCCAATGCAGCAGCTACGGAAAAAGCATGGGAGAAGCCAAGCTTGGGGTGAAAAAAAGATGACATCAATACAGCAGCCTGTAAAAAGCCTTCACACAGCAACAGTGGGAACCAGTCCCATTTGCTCCGTCCCTGCTTTTTGCGATGACACAAACAGGAAATGAAAACACGTGAAACACAAGGCACACCTATAGGGTGTACCAGGTGCTCCTTTTGGCAGCGTGGATGACAAAGGTCTCTCTGCGCACTTACAGGCAGCCCGGTTTCAATCCATCCTTAGCCCAAGCCTTCCTCGCCTCCCATTCGCCAGCGCTCTGCTCTGGCCTTTGGAGCGCTGGCCCCGTCCTCCCGCAGCAGCACGGCACCGGAACACAGCGAGGCAAAGCGTGCCGGAGCCGCCCGTGCTGTCAGCGTACCTGTCAGCTCCCGGCGGTGGGCAACTCCGGCCCTGCGGGCAAGGGGGAGACGGCTCGGGCACCTCCAGCGGCTGCTCTGCCCCGATGCTTTCGCGTTCTCCTGCATTTCCCTGCAGCGGAGGGGGTCCGGGACGGGGGCGGATCGTGTCAGAGTGGAGACGGCGGGGAAGCACGGGGAGGCGGCGGGAACGCGGCGGGACGGCGACGACTCGCTTGACCTTCCAAAGATGGCGGCAGGAGGGGCGGGGAAAGCCGGGGCCCCGCTCCGCCGCCTGCGCGCCGCCCCGGCGGCATTTTCCGGCACGCGGTCGCTTCCAGCGTCTAGAGAGGGACGCGCGCGGGGATCGGGAAAGGGGAGTGCAGCCCTGTTCCGACGCCGCTCGCCCCCCGCCCGCCGCCCCCGGCCCGTGAGCGCTGCGACCGCGCCTCCGCCGCCCGCCGAAAGCGGCCCCGCCGGGCCGCCCTCGCCGCTGCCGTTCTTCTCGGTCATCGGGTCCCTTTGCTCTCCCGAATCTCCTTCACCCCTCCCCTCTATTTACAGACACCGCCCCGCTTGCCGCTCGCTCCCGCGCCTCGCCCTTCCCACGCTCGGCAGCCGTCCTTCCCCCCGTCAGCCGGCACCCAGCGGCGCGGGGCAGGGCGCTGGCTGGGGGGGGGCTGCAGTACCGCTCTCTGTTCACAAGGCGGCAGCACCGCCGCCGGCCACAGCCGGGGGCTGCCGCTCGCCCGGAGGGAAGGGAGGCAGAAAAGAACGGGGGCGATCCCCTTGGAAAAATCCTGAAAAATAAACGGCCCAAAAAACACCCGCACACAAACTAAAACACACTGCCTCTAACCCAATACAACCCCTCCAAAATCCTTTTCTTTTAAACTCTCTCTAACTATCTTTCATATTTATACTTTTCACATTCCCATTTATCATGTATATTGATGCATGATGTTATTTCGATTCTATATTAAATATCTTCCTATGACTTCTATTTATTTCTATTTTATCTTTTTATAGATCTAGATATCTATATGATACATTTCTATATTTATATTGCAAAAATAGTTCTGTTATTTAAAATAAAAGCCCTGCCTGTAACCAAATTCTAGCTCTATGATATTAATATTAACGATCTCTTATTTAAAAGAAAAATGCTGCCTGAAACCCACCCGCCCGCGGCGCAAGTGTGGCAACAGCCCGTGTCCGCAGTACTGGCAAGGCCGCGGGAAATCCCGGCGGGGCGGCGCCTGCGTGGCGCGCGGGCAGTGCAGCACGCGGACCACGATTTTCCCGCGCTTTTTTTTTTTTTTTTTTTTTTTTTTTTTTTTTTTCCTATCCGCCATATTGAGAAGGTCAAGAGTGTCCCGGCCGCCGCGACACTTTCAAGATGGCGGCCGCGTGAGGCCCTCGGAAGGGAGAGGCGTTTTTGCCGATGCCTGTCGGCGCCCGCTCACAACCTGACCGCCGGCGCAGCCGCTGAGCTCACAGTCCGTGGCCACGACACGGGAAAAAGCGAAAAAAATCCCGCGGGGCGGCGCCGGCGTCAGGGTGGCGTGCAGGCAGTGCAGTAAACAGACCGTGGTCCTCGTTTTTCCCGCCTTTTTTGCCGCCATATTGGGAAGGTCAAGCGAGTCCGCGACAACCCACTCCCAAGATGGCGGCCGCGGGAGGACCTCGGGCGACGGCTGCAGTCCCGCACTCTGGCCACAAGGCGGCGGCACTGCCGCCCGCCCTGGGGCTGCAGGCGGGGAAGGCGCGCAAAGAAGAACAGGCGCGACCCCCTTCAAAACATCCTCTGCAATAAATGCCCCTAAACAGCCCGCACGAAACCAAAAAACACCGACAAAAAAAAAAAAAAAAAAACAAACCTGCCTCTAACCCAATAATAACCAAAATAAAAAATCTTTTCTTTTAAGCTATATTTCAATCTATATTATTTTTATATTTTTTATATTTATATTCACATTTTGATTTAAAATGTATACTGATGTATAATGATCATTTCATAATTTCTTACATTCATTCGTATTACTTAAAGTTTATTTTATTTTATATTTTTATGCATGTCTTAATATATGGATTACATATTTCTATATTTAGATTGATATTTCTAAAAGGTTTATATTTTTAAAAATAAAATCCCTGCACCTATCCAAGTAAAAACCTAAAAAAAACCCCACTTTCTTTTAAACTGTTTGTAAATTTATCTATATATTTTTCGCATTTATATTCAAATTTGCATTTTAAAGGTAGATTGATATATGTCGTTATTTATATTCTATCTCTTCCTATTGCTTATTTTTACTTATATTTTATATTTTTATATCTATCTTTATACATTGATTATATATTTTTATATTTAGAAGTCTATCAAAATAAAATGTATATTCATATTATTTTAAATAAAAACCCTGCCTCGAACCAAATAAAAACCAAAAAAGCCCTTTCTTTAAACAATATTTAAATATTTATAGCATATTTTCATCATTATAATCACATTTGCATTTATACTTTCTATGGATGGATTATATTTATAAATGTATATAATATATATAATAAGATAACAAGATAGATAAAACATTATATATATTATATTTCATACATACTGCTAATACTTCTATTTACTTACATTTTAATTTTTATATAGATTTTAATGTACGTATGATATACTTCTATACATAGATTTCTAATTTATTTCTATTTCTAATTTTTACAATAAAAACCCTGCCTACTAACAAATACAAAATTTTAAAAATCCTTTTATTTTAAACTATATTTGAATATTTCTATATTCATGCTTTTGATATTTACATCTATATGCTCTTGTATATTATATTACAGTATATTGACGTACTATATTTAGATATATATAATATATTACATGTAATGTGGTATAATAAGACATATACACTAGAATATCTATTAGGTATTGTATCGATTTCTGTGATTTTGTATTTTTTTTCTATTTTCTATTTCTATTTCTATATACACGTATATTAATTATACATTACATCCTCACAGCGCATACCTGGGGCTGTTCTGGCTTTCTTTCCAAATGAATTTAGCAATACTTTCCTATTTTTACCAATACCTATAAAAACGAAACATTTGCCAGGATTTAGTAGTATTCTACACACCCCCCCTCCCTGTGCATTTTGGGGCAGCTTTGGGTCCCTCGGGGGGACGGCACCCGGCAGGACCCCCCCTCATTCGCCACCCACCTGCTCCTCCGCCGCAGCGTGCGTCCCTCTCCTAGGGACCTTAGGGTGCCCCAAATGACACCAGAGCCCCGAGTCTTCAGCCCTTTTTCCTGGCCCCCAAAGAAGGCACAGAAGGAGTCTTAACTGCCCCGGACAGCAGCCCAGCACTTGCTTCCATCCCTTTCCACATGTACATCCCCCCCGAAAGGGACTCTGCCGCAACAAGAAAGGGGGGCAGCCGCCAGAAGGGTCGAAGCTCCTGCCCAGCCTCGCTGTCACGGGCGAGGGGCAGAGAGAGGGAGCGGCAGAGACGGCGGGGACGCGGCACGGACGGCACGGCACCGAGCGGGGGCCGCTCTCAGCGCGATGCCGGCAAAGCCGCAGGTCCGGCGGGGCCGGGCGGGGTTTGACCGGCACGGGGGGATCCGCCGAGAGCCTCCGGCCCCGTGCGGGGGGACTCCCGCAAGGGCCCGGGGCCGCCGGGCTCCGGCCCTCTGGGCTTTATTCTCCGGCGCCCCCGGCCCCGCGGCTGCGGGGAAAGAAGGAACGGGGCGACGGCAAGAGAGGAGGGCTAGCAGGGCGTGAGACAGCGTATGGAGGGAGGGAGGTCGGGCTGTGGAGGAAAGCGGGAGGGCAAGGGAAAGGCCGGGAGCGGGGAAGAGGGACGGTGCACAGAGGAGGGAGAGAAGAGGAATAGAACGGAGGAGCGGGATAGGGACAGGGCAGTGGGGGTCGGGTTTGCGAGGGAGAGGAGGGGAGGGTCCGCGGACAAAGAACAGGAATACGGGGAGGAGGAAGGAAGGGTAGAGGGGGGGACGGGAGGGGAGACCGAAAAGGGAGAGAAAGGGGTCGGCTTTGGGGAGAGAGGGAACTAAGGGATAGAGAGAGAAAGAAGGGGAATACGGGAAGGAGGAAGAAAGGAAGAAGGATTGGTAGAGAGAGGGACAAGAGGGGGAGCCTCAGAGAGCGCCGATCCACCCCGAGCCCGCCCCGGCGGTCCGCCCTGCTCGGGATGCTGCGCTCGGCGGAGCTCGGCTCGGTTCGGCCCCACTCGGCTCCTCGCCTACACTCGGGCTGTTCTCCGCTAGACTCGGCTGGATTCGCCTCTTCGGCGCAGCTCGGCTCGCCTCAACTCGGAGCCGCTCGCTCCGCTCGGCTCCGTTCGGCTCCCCGCGGCAGCGCGCCTCCCGCGCACGCGCACAGCTCGCCGCTCTCCTGCCGCCGAGCCCCGCGCCCGGCCCGGCCGGCGCACGGAAACCCCCGCGCCACATCAGACCCAGCAGTTTCTGCGCTAAACCCTTTCTGTCCTAGAAGGAGATAAACTTCTCTACCTCCTTCGTCTCCTCAGTTTTCTTCTTTGATTTCAAAATCAGAGTTACAAAAACCTACTCAACTACAAGACTCAGTAAGTAGCCGAGAAAGTAGTCCCGTCAATTTCAGAACCTAAAGAACACGTTATACTTAAGTTTCCACACTTCAAAAAAGAAAAATCACACACGAGTCCTACTCACTGTGTCAAGCCTTATTTAAAACACACCAAAAAAACCCCTAAAAGAAATAGTTCCACAACCAAAACAGAACAAACAAGTAACACTAACTAAAACCACGCATCCAAATACACTGTTTATCAGTCACCAACCCGAAAACTCTCTTTTCAACGTGTCTCGTTTGTATACCTCCTCACAACTAACCTTATCCTTTACAAACACTAAATTGCAAATCAAAAAACTTACACATAACATAAACTCTTCAAATAACATTTATACACTCATACCCCAAATGACAGGTAAACCACCAAAAGTAAAATTACTCAAATCATTACAAAAAAATACTTGTACAATATTTAGTTACAAAACAACCCCCAAACCACACCAAACCACAAAGAAGTTACCTCAAAACAGCAAACCTACAATTTAAAACAATTAATCCACTAAGACCAAACTTAACAATAATACATTAAAAAAACACCGAAAAAAAAAAAAACCCAAAAAAACCACAAACAAACAACCAAAAAAAAAGAACACCCACCCAAAAATACCCAATCGCTCCAACACAAATTTACTTCTCAGGATCAAAACAGTACGACCTTTTAATAACCTAATTCTATTATTTCTGCATCTCTTTTAACACCTAAAATAACTACAACTCACACTTGAACCACATTAAATGAACTTACTTATTAACTAGCCAAATGAAACAATAACACATCTATAACATTAAATAAATTACTGCCAAATAGGAACATCTTTAAACATACTACCTTACAAAATAAAACAACTGTTCATTTTTTATTATTCACACACAATCATAAATATAAAACATTTAAAAAATATATAAATTGATGAAATCACAAGAAATCAATTTACAAAAACATTACAAAAATTTTAAATTAATCAATCCCACATAAATAAAAAATAACGAAATAATATTTTCAAGAATTAAAACATCACTAAATAACTTAAATCATTATTAAAAACTAAAATACTCATCTTATTAATAATTACCCGCTTTTTATCTCCCCTACCGATTTAAATTTTTACATAGAACTCTACAAAAATCCTTAACAAGTAGATTTATAACTTAAATTTAAAACATTTATAGATAAACATACTTCATGAATAATCTACACACCAAACAACTAAACTAACAAGAAAAACCTAATAAAATACTAATATATTCATAACATCAAAACCCCAAATCATTAACATAAAAACCCATATAAACACATGAAAATACCCACAGTTAAAAAAGACGTACCTTAATGAACATATTCACAGCTTAATAATTCATTACAAACTCTTACCAATTAATGATTAACATTAATTACTTGATACCAATAAAATACAAGAAAATGTTACTTTAGCCAATAACTATAATAAAATATCATAACTAATAACTTAAAATCACACTTTATTAAAAATATAAAACGGTGAAGCAACGTATCATAAAAAATCCCATTATTATCACTACACAGATATACGTATATACATATATCTATCTACAGATAGATAGATCATATATCCATCTCAACAGCAGCATCTGGGACCGATTCCTGTTTTCTCTCTTGTCTCCTAAATTTATTAGCCATAGAGGATGGAGTAAGGAAATAATTTTATTTATCACCTTGTTCTCCAGAAACCTGAAAAACAAAATAAAACAGAACAAAAAGAAAAAAAAGAAAACCACATTTGAAAGGCAGATCCTCACCAGCAGCTGGTCCATCTCCTACGGGGGACCATATTCTAGGGCACTTTTGGTGCACTTGCCTGAACCTGTCAGGGCACTCTGTGCCTGCAGAAGAGATTTTTTTTGTCAGGGAGAGGCAAGGGGAGGAGAAATAACGTTCGAGACAGCTCAAATCCATTACTGTGCCACTTCCTGTGCAGCAGGTCCTGTGACAGGATGGGAACTGAGGCTGCTTGAAATTTAAAAGCTAAAGACACCAGCACAAGGTGTCCTTTTGCTTTGTCAAGGAAGTGATTCCCAAATCACACAGCCCCCCCACCATCGTCCCTCCTACCACCACCTGAAAGCCTCTTGATTCTCTTCTCAAAAACACAAGGGACACCTCAGAGTTCAGCAAGTTCTGCCAGTGCAGCCCTCGGTGCCCCCGTCTCCAGCTCTGTCCCCCTTGCTTTCATCCTCAGCCACGTCATTCTTCAGCCGTGGACAGGAAATTGTCCCCATTTCTCCCGTACTTGGCTGGTTACCTTTTCTCTAAGCCGTGCAGGACCCCCGAGAGGAGGCTGTGATCCTCTATCAGCTCATGGGCAGCTCTAGAGGTGACACGGGCAGCACTCTGTCATATCTCCAGAATACGACGCTGAAACAGAGAATGCAACTTGTTCTTTTACAGCCAAGATCTGATTATCTAAAATAAAATGAGCAATTTGGCTGGTACCCGATCAACTCCCAGCTAAAATGAACACCGCCTGTTCTCAGCAACTCCAGAGAAGGAAAGACATTCTCCCTTCAACGCTTCGCACCACAGGTGCTGCTCTTACAAGAAGTATTCAGGTAGCAAGACAATTTTCTCTTTTTGTCCGAGGTTTTGATACCTGAAATCCTCAGGGTGGATGCTCCCAAACCTGAGAGCTCCCGGCAGGCGAGGTTCCCTCCTGCCGAAGCACTGTGCAGGTGACAAACGTGCTGGCTGGGGAAATAGAGACCCCAAAAAGAAAAGGCCCCGACTGCAGGAGCAAAACCACGGCACCCCCGTGAGGCTCCACGACGGCAGGAACCGGTCCCAGTTTCAGGGGATAAGGATGGGACCGGTTTAGACACAAGCAAAATTATTTCTCCCTCCACACATCCACAAAACCAACAAGGAACAGATTTTCAAGAGGACCAAGGCAGAATCAGCTATTCCTTTCTGTTTGGTACTTGAGATCTCGAGGCCAATACAAGCTTTTGTGGTTTTGGGGTATTTGGGAACTGTTCTTTTTCAATTCTTACCTGGGAGCCCTGGTCACACAAAGGACTGCTGAAAAAGGCAAGAATGACCTGGAAAATCCTCTGGTAGACATAGAGCTCACAGCAATGTTTGTCACGCAGCCCTTCCCCAAGAAATCTGAGGATCCACTCGTGCTGTTTTGTACTGGAAGCCATAAAGAAAAATACCGCCGTCAGACATTCCGACATTTCCAAAGGATACCTGCTCTTAAGAGCACAAAACCCCGGTTCCCTCTGAGTGCCAGCTCAGGAATTACCACAGCTTGTTCTGGACTTCTCAATTTTCCATTCCTATCAAATTTAATCGCTAACATCCATTGGGAACAGTCAGTCTGCAGCCCAAACATGCAGTGGAAATGGAATTTTACAAGTTGCTGTTTCTAAAATACTTCAGTTGAACTCCAAGTTACTAACCTAAACTCAAAGAGGAATTGTAGCTAGCCGGGGCAGAACATTCTTTTCTTGTGCTCACAGAGCATACACAGCACAACTCATTGTGCGTTAGTATTAAGAAGACAACAAAAACCCCACAGAAATAACATTTTGAATTCCTATATGAAACAGAAGAAAGACGCTTCTAATTAACTACCTGTGGGAGAATGAGGTTTCATTGTATTTTTGCGGCTGTTTCTAATACCTTTCTGAAGAATTACTGGGTACCTAAAATGGGACTCTTACCTCAAAATCAAAACTGTAGAAAAGCTGGAGAAAACCTGGTACCTTTCTCAGGTCCAAATACCAGTGCGACAGAAGGAATCTCTTTACCCTTATGTACACGTGCTCCTCTGTAAAGAGAAAAAGCTGGCATGGTGGAGGAGGACAGCGCTCCCAATCCACAAGCACGGATGACAATTCGTGGAAGCTGCAGTCAGTGAGCGTGCAGCGCTCCGAGCTGGGAGAACAGCCCGGCAACTGCAGAAGGCCCTTGCTCTGAGGCGCGTTCCCATTGCTGCCCACCCTCCCCTTCTCTTGCCCAGGAGGAAAAGCTCAGGCAAGAGCGCACGAGCACAGAGCAGGTGAGGGGATCGACACTCCCCAGGCCTCTGTTTTTCACCCCAGCAGTGACCCACGCAGCACGTTCCAGTACCTGGCTTCAGGATCTGCTGTGCCACACGAGCAGCGCAGAGGGTGAGGGAGAAGGTGAACCTGAGGCTTGGCTGCCTGATTCCGTTCTGCACGGCATCCAAGAGATACAGCAACGGCAAGGGCCCCGGGAGAGAAGCCTGAAGCACAGCCCAAATGAACACAGCAGGAGCACAAAGACATCGATCAGCTTCCGGGACATTTCACGGGTCACACAGGTAAGAGCCCCAGTTCAGCAAATCTGAGGGTTTGGTGACGTCAGGATCAAAACACCCGGAAACCTGTGAGAAAGAAACTGAACTGCACCCGGCTAAAAGCCGTCCCTGCCTCAAACTCCTTCAAACAACTTGTTCACGAGGAGGCAGGGATTGATTCAATACTCACCAGCCCATCTGGCCAAGGTCAGAGCTCTGTGCCCACCCAGGACACGGCAAACAGCAGGGACCTTTCTCCCACTCTCCAGCACGGACCTGTGAAGCCAGGGAGAAGTTTACAGAACAGAAGCAGCCAGAAGATGCTCTCTACTTCCATATGCTCTCTGATCGATCATTCCCAAGGAAAGTCCCCACGGATCGGAAGCAACAACCTCTCATTTCTCCTCCGCAATCATCACTGCTTGCCTTTCTGTGCGTTTCCTCCCGTGCCCGTCCCCAGAGCACATTAAGTCCATCTTTTGTTCCCAACCGCAGCTCTCCAGCACAAATGCCACTCCTCACACACACAAAGCAAACACTCATCTGCTTCAGCTTTTGGCTTAGAAAGTAAAAACCTCAGTGCGTCCGGCTATGTGATTAAAACACAGAGACGCACGGGTGGACATAGATGGAAAGCTTTTCAGGAGAGAAAAGAGCTGATTCGCTAGCACGCCTCCATACAGCTTCAGAAAAATCAGAATCCATAGCAACTCCTAAGACCCCTGCTGAGGGACCCAGCCCTCCTGGGGACACCCAATGCAGCAGCTACGGAAAAAGCATGGGAGAAGCCAAGCTTGGGGTGAAAAAAAGATGACATCAATACAGCAGCCTGTAAAAAGCCTTCACACAGCAACAGTGGGAACCAGTCCCATTTGCTCCGTCCCTGCTTTTTGGGACGACACAAACAGGAAATGAAAACACGTGCAACACAAGGCACACCTATAGGGTGTACCAGGTGCTCCTTTTGGCAGCGTGGATGACAAAGGTCTCTCTGCGCACTTACAGGCAGCCCGGTTTCAATCCATCCTTAGCCCAAGCCTTCCTCGCCTCCCATTCGCCAGCGCTCTGCGCTGGCCTTTGGAGCGCTGGCCCCGTCCTCCCGCAGCAGCACGGCACCGGAACACAGCGAGGCAAAGCGTGCCGGAGCCGCCCGTGCTGTCAGCGTACCTGTCAGCTCCCGGCGGTGGGCAACTCCGGCCCTGCGGGCAAGGGGGAGACGGCTCGGGCACCTCCAGCGGCTGCTCTGCCCCGATGCTTTCGCGTTCTCCTGCATTTCCCTGCAGCGGAGGGGGTCCGGGACGGGGGCGGATCGTGTCAGAGTGGAGACGGCGGGGAAGCACGGGGAGGCGGCGGGAACGCGGCGGGACGGCGACGACTCGCTTGACCTTCCAAAGATGGCGGCAGGAGGGGCGGGGAAAGCCGGGGCCCCGCTCCGCCGCCCGCGCGCCGCCCCGGCGGCATTTTCCGGCACGCGGTCGCTTCCAGCGTCTAGAGAGGGACGCGCGCGGGGATCGGGAAAGGGGAGTGCAGCCCTGTTCCGACGCCGCTCGCCCCCCGCCCGCCGCCCCCGGCCCGTGAGCGCTGCGACCGCGCCTCCGCCGCCCGCCGAAAGCGGCCCCGCCGGGCCGCCCTCGCCGCTGCCGTTCTTCTCGGTCATCGGGTCCCTTTGCTCTCCCGAATCTCCTTCACCCCTCCCCTCTATTTACAGACACCGCCCCGCTTGCCGCTCGCTCCCGCGCCTCGCCCTTCCCACGCTCGGCAGCCGTCCTTCCCCCCGTCAGCCGGCACCCAGCGGCGCGGGGCAGGGCGCTGGCTGGGGGGGGGCTGCAGTACCGCTCTCTGTCCACAAGGCGGCAGCACCGCCGCCGGCCACAGCCGGGGGCTGCCGCTCGCCCGGAGGGAAGGGAGGCAGAAAAGAACGGGGGCGATCCCCTTGGAAAAATCCTGAAAAATAAACGGCCCAAAAAACACCCGCACACAAACTAAAACACACTGCCTCTAACCCAATACAACCCCTCCAAAATCCTTTTCTTTTAAACTCTCTCTAACTATCTTTCATATTTATACTTTTCACATTCCCATTTATCATGTATATTGATGCATGATGTTATTTCGATTCTATATTAAATATCTTCCTATGACTTCTATTTATTTCTATTTTATCTTTTTATAGATCTAGATATCTATATGATACATTTCTATATTTATATTGCAAAAATAGTTCTGTTATTTAAAATAAAAGCCCTGCCTGTAACCAAATTCTAGCTCTATGATATTAATATTAACGATCTCTTATTTAAAAGAAAAATGCTGCCTGAAACCCACCCGCCCGCGGCGCAAGTGTGGCAACAGCCCGTGTCCGCAGTACTGGCAAGGCCGCGGGAAATCCCGGCGGGGCGGCGCCTGCGTGGCGCGCGGGCAGTGCAGCACGCGGACCACGATTTTCCCGCGCTTTTTTTTTTTTTTTTTTTTTTTTTTTTTCTATCCGCCATATTGAGAAGGTCAAGAGTGTCCCGGCCGCCGCGACACTTTCAAGATGGCGGCCGCGTGAGGCCCTCGGAAGGGAGAGGCGTTTTTGCCGATGCCTGTCGGCGCCCGCTCACAACCTGACCGCCGGCGCAGCCGCTGAGCTCACAGTCCGTGGCCACGACACGGGAAAAAGCGAAAAAAATCCCGCGGGGCGGCGCCGGCGTCAGGGTGGCGTGCAGGCAGTGCAGTAGACAGACCGTGGTCCTCGTTTTTCCCGCCTTTTTTGCCGCCATATTGGGAAGGTCAAGCGAGTCCGCGACAACCCACTCCCAAGATGGCGGCCGCGGGAGGACCTCGGGCGACGGCTGCAGTCCCGCACTCTGGCCACAAGGCGGCGGCACTGCCGCCCGCCCTGGGGCTGCAGGCGGGGAAGGCGCGCAAAGAAGAACAGGCGCGACCCCCTTCAAAACATCCTCTGCAATAAATGCCCCTAAACAGCCCGCACGAAACCAAAAAACACCGACAAAAAAAAAAAAACAAACAAAAACCTGCCTCTAACCCAATAATAACCAAAATAAAAAATCTTTTCTTTTAAGCTATATTTCAATCTATATTATTTTTATATTTTTAATATTTATATTCACATTTTGATTTAAAATGTATACTGATGTATAATGATCATTTTATAATTTCTTACATTCATTCATATTACTTAAAGTTTATTTTATTTTATATTTTTATGCATGTCTTAATATATGGATTACATATTTCTATATTTAGATTGATATTTCTAAAAGGTTTATATTTTTAAAAATAAAATCCCTGCATCTATCCAAGTAAAAACCTAAAAAAAAAAAAAAAACCTCTTTTAAACTGTTTGTAAATTTATCTATATATTTTTCGCATTTATATTCAAATTTGCATTTTAAAGGTAGATTGATATATGTCGTTATTTATATTCTATCTCTTCCTATTGCTTATTTTTACTTATATTTTATATTTTTATATCTATCTTTATACATTGATTATATATTTTTATATTTAGAAGTCTATCAAAATAAAATGTATATTCATATTTTTTTGAATAAAAACCCTGCCTCGAACCAAATAAAAACCAAAAAAGCCCTTTCTTTAAACAATATTTAAATATTTATAGCATATTTTCATCATTATAATCACATTTGCATTTATACTTTCTATGGATGGATTATATTTATAAATGTATATCATATATATAATAAGATAACAAGATAGATAAAATATTATATATATTATATTTCATACATACTGCTAATACTTCTATTTACTTACATTTTAATTTTTATATAGATTTTAATGTACGTATGATATACTTCTATACATAGATTTCTAACTTATTTAGATTTCTAATTTTTACAATAAAAACCCTGCCTACTAACAAATACAAAATTTTAAAAATCCTTTTATTTTAAACTATATTTGAATATTTCTATATTCATGCTTTTGATATTTACATCTATATGCTCTTGTATATTATATTACAGTATATTGACGTACTATATTTAGATAGATATAATATATTACATGTAATGTGGTATAATAAGACATATACACTAGAATATCTATTAGGTATTGTATCGATTTCTGTGATTTTGTATTTTTTTTCTATTTTCTATTTCTATTTCTATATACACGTATATTAATTATACATTACATCCTCACAGCGCATACCTGGGGCTGTTCTGGCTTTCTTTCCAAATGAATTTAGCAATACTTTCCTATTTTTACCAATACCTATAAAAACGAAACATTTGCCAGGATTTAGTAGTATTCTACACACCCCCCTTCCTGTGCATTTTGGGGCAGCTTTGGGTCCCTCGGGGGGACGGCACCCGGCAGGACCCCCCCTCATTCGCCACCCACCTGCTCCTCCGCCGCAGCGTGCGTCCCTCTCCTAGGGACCTTAGGGTGCCCCAAATGACACCAGAGCCCCGAGTCTTCACCCCTTTTTCTTGGCCCCCAAAGAAGGCACAGAAGGAGTCTAACTGCCCCGGACAGCAGCCCAGCACTTGCTTCCATCCCTTTCCACATGTACATCCCCCCCGAAAGGGACTCTGCCGCAACAAGAAAGGGGGGCAGCCGCCAGAAGGGTCGAAGCTCCTGCCCAGCCTCGCTGTCACGGGCGAGGGGCAGAGAGAGGGAGCGGCAGAGACGGCGGGGACGCGGCACGGACGGCACGGCACCGAGCGGGGGCCGCTCTCAGCGCGATGCCGGCAAAGCCGCAGGTCCGGCGGGGCCGGGCGGGGTTTGACCGGCACGGGGGGATCCGCCGAGAGCCTCCGGCCCCGTGCGGGGGGACTCCCGCAAGGGCCCGGGGCCGCCGGGCTCCGGCCCTCTGGGCTTTATTCTCCGGCGCCCCCGGCCCCGCGGCTGCGGGGAAAGAAGGAACGGGGCGACGGCAAGAGAGGAGGGCTAGCAGGGCGTGAGACAGCGTATGGAGGGAGGGAGGTCGGGCTGTGGAGGAAAGCGGGAGGGCAAGGGAAAGGCCGGGAGCGGGGAAGAGGGACGGTGCACAGAGGAGGGAGAGAAGAGGAATAGAACGGAGGAGCGGGATAGGGACAGGGCAGTGGGGGTCGGGTTTGCGAGGGAGAGGAGGGGAGGGTCCGCGGACAAAGAACAGGAATACGGGGAGGAGGAAGGAAGGGTAGAGGGGGGGACGGGAGGGGAGACCGAAAAGGGAGAGAAAGGGGTCGGCTTTGGGGAGAGAGGGAACTAAGGGATAGAGAGAGAAAGAAGGGGAATACGGGAAGGAGGAAGAAAGGAAGAAGGATTGGTAGAGAGAGGGACAAGAGGGGGAGCCTCAGAGAGCGCCGATCCACCCCGAGCCCGCCCCGGCGGCCCGCCCTGCTCGGGATGCTGCGCTCGGCGGAGCTCGGCTCGGTTCGGCCCCACTCGGCTCCTCGCCTACACTCGGGCTGTTCTCCGCTAGACTCGGCTGGATTCGCCTCTTCGGCGCAGCTCGGCTCGCCTCAACTCGGAGCCGCTCGGCTCCGCTCGGCTCCGCTCGGCTCCCCGCGGCAGCGCGCCTCCCGCGCACGCGCACAGCTCGCCGCTCTCCTGCCGCCGAGCCCCGCGCCCGGCCCGGCCGGCGCACGGAAACCCCCGCGCCACATCAGACCCAGCAGTTTCTGCGCTAAACCCTTTCTGTCCTAGAAGGAGATAAACTTCTCTACCTCCTTCGTCTCCTCAGTTTTCTTCTTTGATTTCAAAATCAGAGTTACAAAAACCTACTCAACTACAAGACTCAGTAAGTAGCCGAGAAAGTAGTCCCGTCAATTTCAGAACCTAAAGAACACGTTATACTTAAGTTTCCACACTTCAAAAAAGAAAAATCACACACGAGTCCTACTCACTGTGTCAAGCCTTATTTAAAACACACCAAAAAAACCCCTAAAAGAAATAGTTCCACAACCAAAACAGAACAAACAAGTAACACTAACTAAAACCACGCATCCAAATACACTGTTTATCAGTCACCAACCCGAAAACTCTCTTTTCAACGTGTCTCGTTTGTATACCTCCTCACAACTAACCTTATCCTTTACAAACACTAAATTGCAAATCAAAAAACTTACACATAACATAAACTCTTCAAATAACATTTATACACTCATACCCCAAATGACAGGTAAACCACCAAAAGTAAAATTACTCAAATCATTACAAAAAAATACTTGTACAATATTTAGTTACAAAACAACCCCCAAACCACACCAAACCACAAAGAAGTTACCTCAAAACAGCAAACCTACAATTTAAAACAATTAATCCACTAAGACCAAACTTAACAATAATACATTAAAAAAACACCGAAAAAAAAAAAAAAAACCAAAAAAACCACAAACAAACAACCAAAAAAAAAGAACACCCACCCAAAAATACCCAATCGCTCCAACACAAATTTACTTCTCAGGATCAAAACAGTACGACCTTTTAATAACCTAATTCTATTATTTCTGCATCTCTTTTAACACCTAAAATAACTACAACTCACACTTGAACCACATTAAATGAACTTACTTATTAACTAGCCAAATGAAACAATAACACATCTATATCATTAAATAAATTACTGCCAAATAGGAACATCTTTAAACATACTACCTTACAAAATAAAACAACTGTTCATTTTTTATTATTCACACACAATCATAAATATAAAACATTTAAAAAATATATAAATTGATGAAATCACAAGAAATCAATTTACAAAAACATTACAAAAATTTTAAATTAATCAATCCCACATAAGTAAAAAATAACGAAATAATATTTTCAAGAATTAAAACATCACTAAATAACTTAAATCATTATTAAAAACTAAAATACTCATCTTATTAATAATTACCGCTTTTTATCTCCCCTACCGATTTAAATTTTTACATAGAACTCTACAAAAATCCTTAACAAGTAGATTTATAACTTAAATTTAAAACATTTATAGATAAACATACTTCATGAATAATCTACACACCAAACAACTAAACTAACAAGAAAAACCTAATAAAATACTAATATATTCATAACATCAAAACCCCAAATCATTAACATAAAAACCCATATAAACACATGAAAATACCCACAGTTAAAAAAGACGTACCTTAATGAACATATTCACAGCTTAATAATTCATTACAAACTCTTACCAATTAATGATTAACATTAATTACTTGATACCAATAAAATACAAGAAAATGTTACTTTAGCCAATAACTATAATAAAATATCATAACTAATAACTTAAAATCACACTTTATTAAAAATATAAAACGGTGAAGCAACGTATCATAAAAAATCCCATTATTATCACTACACAGATATACGTATATACATATATCTATCTACAGATAGATAGATCATATATCCATCTCAACAGCAGCATCTGGGACCGATTCCTGTTTTCTCTCTTGTCTCCTAAATTTATTAGCCATAGAGGATGGAGTAAGGAAATAATTTTATTTATCACCTTGTTCTCCAGAAACCTGAAAAACAAAATAAAACAGAACAAAAAGAAAAAAAAGAAAACCACATTTGAAAGGCAGATCCTCACCAGCAGCTGGTCCATCTCCTACGGGGGACCATATTCTAGGGCACTTTTGGTGCACTTGCCTGAACCTGTCAGGGCACTCTGTGCCTGCAGAAGAGATTTTTTTTGTCAGGGAGAGGCAAGGGGAGGAGAAATAACGTTCGAGACAGCTCAAATCCATTACTGTGCCACTTCCTGTGCAGCAGGTCCTGTGACAGGATGGGAACTGAGGCTGCTTGAAATTTAAAAGCTAAAGACACCAGCACAAGGTGTCCTTTTGCTTTGTCAAGGAAGTGATTCCCAAATCACACAGCCCCCCCACCATCGTCCCTCCTACCACCACCTGAAAGCCTCTTGATTCTCTTCTCAAAAACACAAGGGACACCTCAGAGTTCAGCAAGTTCTGCCAGTGCAGCCCTCGGTGCCCCCGTCTCCAGCTCTGTCCCCCTTGCTTTCATCCTCAGCCACGTCATTCTTCAGCCGTGGACAGGAAATTGTCCCCATTTCTCCCGTACTTGGCTGGTTACCTTTTCTCTAAGCCGTGCAGGACCCCCGAGAGGAGGCTGTGATCCTCTATCAGCTCATGGGCAGCTCTAGAGGTGACACGGGCAGCACTCTGTCATATCTCCAGAATACGACGCTGAAACAGAGAATGCAACTTGTTCTTTTACAGCCAAGATCTGATTATCTAAAATAAAATGAGCAATTTGGCTGGTACCCGATCAACTCCCAGCTAAAATGAACACCGCCTGTTCTCAGCAACTCCAGAGAAGGAAAGACATTCTCCCTTCAACGCTTCGCACCACAGGTGCTGCTCTTACAAGAAGTATTCAGGTAGCAAGACAATTTTCTCTTTTTGTCCGAGGTTTTGATACCTGAAATCCTCAGGGTGGATGCTCCCAAACCTGAGAGCTCCCGGCAGGCGAGGTTCCCTCCTGCCGAAGCACTGTGCAGGTGACAAACGTGCTGGCTGGGGAAATAGAGACCCCAAAAAGAAAAGGCCCCGACTGCAGGAGCAAAACCACGGCACCCCCGTGAGGCTCCACGACGGCAGGAACCGGTCCCAGTTTCAGGGGATAAGGATGGGACCGGTTTAGACACAAGCAAAATTATTTCTCCCTCCACACATCCACAAAACCAACAAGGAACAGATTTTCAAGAGGACCAAGGCAGAATCAGCTATTCCTTTCTGTTTGGTACTTGAGATCTCGAGGCCAATACAAGCTTTTGTGGTTTTGGGGTATTTGGGAACTGTTCTTTTTCAATTCTTACCTGGGAGCCCTGGTCACACAAAGGACTGCTGAAAAAGGCAAGAATGACCTGGAAAATCCTCTGGTAGACATAGAGCTCACAGCAATGTTTGTCACGCAGCCCTTCCCCAAGAAATCTGAGGATCCACTCGTGCTGTTTTGTACTGGAAGCCATAAAGAAAAATACCACCGTCAGACATTCCGACATTTCCAAAGGATACCTGCTCCTAAGAGCACAAAACCCCGGTTCCCTCTGAGTGCCAGCTCAGGAATTACCACAGCTTCTTCTGGACTTCTCCATTTCCATTCCTACCAAATTTAATCGCTAACATCCACTGGGAACAGTCAGTCTGCAGCCCAAACATGCAGTGGAAATGGAATTTTAGAAGTACCTGTTTCTAAAATACTTCAGTTGATCTCAAAGTTACTAACCTAAACTCCTTCAAACAACTTGTTCACGAGGAGGCAGGGATTGATTCAATACTCACCAGCCCATCTGGCCAAGGTCAGAGCTCTGTGCCCACCCAGGACACGGCAGCCAGCAGGGACCCTTCTCCCACTCTCCAGCACGGACCTGTGAAGCCAGGGAGAAGTTTACGGAGCAGCAACAGCCAGAAGATGCTCTCTGCTTCCGTACGCTCTCTGATCCATCACTCCCAAGGAAAGTCCCCACGGATCGGAAGCAACCACCTCTCATTTCTCCTCCGCAATCATCACTGCCTTGCCTTTCTCTGCAAGCGTTTCCTCCCGTGCCCGTCCCCAGAGCACCTTTAGTCCATCTTTTCCTCCCAACCGCAGCTCTCCAGCACAAATGCCACTCCTCACACAGACAAAGCAAACACTCATCTGCCTCAGCTTTTGGCCTAGAAAGCAAAAACCTCAACGCGTCCGCCTACGTGATTAAAACACAGAGACGCACGGGTGGACATAGATGGAAAGCTTTTCAGGAGAGAAAAGAGCTGATTCGCTAGCACGCCTCCATACAGCTTCAGAAAAATCAGAATCCACAGCAACTCCTAAGACCCCCTGCTGAGGAACCCAGCCCTCCTGGGAACACCCAATTCAGCAGCCACGGGAAAAGGATGGGAGAAGCCAAGCTTGGGGTGAAAAAAAGATGACATCAATACAGCAGCCTGTAAAAAGCCTTCACACAGCAACAGTGGGAACCAGTCCCATTTGCTCCGTCCCTGCTTTTTGCGATGACACAAACAGGAAATGAAAACACGTGAAACACAAGGCACACCTATAGGGCGTACCAGGTGCTCCTTTTGGCAGCGTGGACGACAAAGGTCTCTCTGCGCACTTACAGGCAGCCCGGTTGCAATCCATCCTTAGCCCAAGCCTTCCTCGCCTCCCATTCGCCAGCGCTCTGCTCTGGCCTTTGGAGCGCTGGCCCCGTCCTCCCGCAGCAGCACGGCACCGGAACACAGCGAGGCAAAGCGTGCCGGAGCCGCCCGTGCTGTCAGCGTACCTGTCAGCTCCCGGCGGTGGGCAACTCCGGCCCTGCGGGCAAGGGGGAGACGGCTCGGGCACCTCCAGCGGCTGCTCTGCCCCGATGCTTTCGCGTTCTCCTGCATTTCCCTGCAGCGGAGGGGGTCCGGGACGGGGGCGGATCGTGTCAGAGTGGAGACGGCGGGGAAGCACGGGGAGGCGGCGGGAACGCGGCGGGACGGCGACGACTCGCTTGACCTTCCAAAGATGGCGGCAGGAGGGGCGGGGAAAGCCGGGGCCCCGCTCCGCCGCCCGCGCGCCGCCCCGGCGGCATTTTCCGGCACGCGGTCGCTTCCAGCGTCTAGAGAGGGACGCGCGCGGGGATCGGGAAAGGGGAGTGCAGCCCTGTTCCGACGCCGCTCGCCCCCCGCCCGCCGCCCCCGGCCCGTGAGCGCTGCGACCGCGCCTCCGCCGCCCGCCGAAAGCGGCCCCGCCGGGCCGCCCTCGCCGCTGCCGTTCTTCTCGGTCATCGGGTCCCTTTGCTCTCCCGAATCTCCTTCACCCCTCCCCTCTATTTACAGACACCGCCCCGCTTGCCGCTCGCTCCCGCGCCTCGCCCTTCCCACGCTCGGCAGCCGTCCTTCCCCCCGTCAGCCGGCACCCAGCGGCGCGGGGCAGGGCGCTGGCTGGGGGGGGGCTGCAGTACCGCTCTCTGTCCACAAGGCGGCAGCACCGCCGCCGGCCACAGCCGGGGGCTGCCGCTCGCCCGGAGGGAAGGGAGGCAGAAAAGAACGGGGGCGATCCCCTTGGAAAAATCCTGAAAAATAAACGGCCCAAAAAACACCCGCACACAAACTAAAACACACTGCCTCTAACCCAATACAACCCCTCCAAAATCCTTTTCTTTTAAACTCTCTCTAACTATCTTTCATATTTATACTTTTCACATTCCCATTTATCATGTATATTGATGCATGATGTTATTTCGATTCTATATTAAATATCTTCCTATGACTTCTATTTATTTCTATTTTATCTTTTTATAGATCTAGATATCTATATGATACATTTCTATATTTATATTGCAAAAATAGTTCTGTTATTTAAAATAAAAGCCCTGCCTGTAACCAAATTCTAGCTCTATGATATTAATATTAACGATCTCTTATTTAAAAGAAAAATGCTGCCTGAAACCCACCCGCCCGCGGCGCAAGTGTGGCAACAGCCCGTGTCCGCAGTACTGGCAAGGCCGCGGGAAATCCCGGCGGGGCGGCGCCTGCGTGGCGCGCGGGCAGTGCAGCACGCGGACCACGATTTTCCCGCGCTTTTTTTTTTTTTTTTTTTTTTTTTTCTATCCGCCATATTGAGAAGGTCAAGAGTGTCCCGGCCGCCGCGACACTTTCAAGATGGCGGCCGCGTGAGGCCCTCGGAAGGGAGAGGCGTTTTTGCCGATGCCTGTCGGCGCCCGCTCACAACCTGACCGCCGGCGCAGCCGCTGAGCTCACAGTCCGTGGCCACGACACGGGAAAAAGCGAAAAAAATCCCGCGGGGCGGCGCCGGCGTCAGGGTGGCGTGCAGGCAGTGCAGTAGACAGACCGTGGTCCTCGTTTTTCCCGCCTTTTTTGCCGCCATATTGGGAAGGTCAAGCGAGTCCGCGACAACCCACTCCCAAGATGGCGGCCGCGGGAGGACCTCGGGCGACGGCTGCAGTCCCGCACTCTGGCCACAAGGCGGCGGCACTGCCGCCCGCCCTGGGGCTGCAGGCGGGGAAGGCGCGCAAAGAAGAACAGGCGCGACCCCCTTCAAAACATCCTCTGCAATAAATGCCCCTAAACAGCCCGCACGAAACCAAAAAACACCGACAAAAAAAAAAAAACAAACAAAAACCTGCCTCTAACCCAATAATAACCAAAATAAAAAATCTTTTCTTTTAAGCTATATTTCAATCTATATTATTTTTATATTTTTAATATTTATATTCACATTTTGATTTAAAATGTATACTGATGTATAATGATCATTTTATAATTTCTTACATTCATTCATATTACTTAAAGTTTATTTTATTTTATATTTTTATGCATGTCTTAATATATGGATTACATATTTCTATATTTAGATTGATATTTCTAAAAGGTTTATATTTTTAAAAATAAAATCCCTGCATCTATCCAAGTAAAAACCTAAAAAAAAAAAAAAAAACCTCTTTTAAACTGTTTGTAAATTTATCTATATATTTTTCGCATTTATATTCAAATTTGCATTTTAAAGGTAGATTGATATATGTCGTTATTTATATTCTATCTCTTCCTATTGCTTATTTTTACTTATATTTTATATTTTTATATCTATCTTTATACATTGATTATATATTTTTATATTTAGAAGTCTATCAAAATAAAATGTATATTCATATTTTTTTGAATAAAAACCCTGCCTCGAACCAAATAAAAACCAAAAAAGCCCTTTCTTTAAACAATATTTAAATATTTATAGCATATTTTCATCATTATAATCACATTTGCATTTATACTTTCTATGGATGGATTATATTTATAAATGTATATCATATATATAATAAGATAACAAGATAGATAAAATATTATATATATTATATTTCATACATACTGCTAATACTTCTATTTACTTACATTTTAATTTTTATATAGATTTTAATGTACGTATGATATACTTCTATACATAGATTTCTAACTTATTTAGATTTCTAATTTTTACAATAAAAACCCTGCCTACTAACAAATACAAAATTTTAAAAATCCTTTTATTTTAAACTATATTTGAATATTTCTATATTCATGCTTTTGATATTTACATCTATATGCTCTTGTATATTATATTACAGTATATTGACGTACTATATTTAGATAGATATAATATATTACATGTAATGTGGTATAATAAGACATATACACTAGAATATCTATTAGGTATTGTATCGATTTCTGTGATTTTGTATTTTTTTTCTATTTTCTATTTCTATTTCTATATACACGTATATTAATTATACATTACATCCTCACAGCGCATACCTGGGGCTGTTCTGGCTTTCTTTCCAAATGAATTTAGCAATACTTTCCTATTTTTACCAATACCTATAAAAACGAAACATTTGCCAGGATTTAGTAGTATTCTACACACCCCCCTCCCTGTGCATTTGGGGGCAGCTTTGGGTCCCTCGGGGGGACGGCACCCGGCAGGACCCCCCCTCATTCGCCACCCACCTGCTCCTCCGCCGCAGCGTGCGTCCCTCTCCTAGGGACCTTGGGGTGCCCCAAATGACACCAGAGCCCCGAGTCTTCACCCCTTTTTCCTGGCCCCCAAAGAAGGCACAGGAGGAGTCTAACTGCCCCGGACAGCAGCCCAGCACTTGCTTCCATCCCTTTCCACATGTACATCCCCCCCGAAAGGGACTCTGCCGCAACAAGAAAGGGGGGCAGCCGCCAGAAGGGTCGAAGCTCCTGCCCAGCCTCGCTGTCACGGGCGAGGGGCAGAGAGAGGGAGCGGCAGAGACGGCGGGGACGCGGCACGGACGGCACGGCACCGAGCGGGGGCCGCTCTCAGCGCGATGCCGGCAAAGCCGCAGGTCCGGCGGGGCCGGGCGGGGTTTGACCGGCACGGGGGGATCCGCCGAGAGCCTCCGGCCCCGTGCGGGGGGACTCCCGCAAGGGCCCGGGGCCGCCGGGCTCCGGCCCTCTGGGCTTTATGCTCCGGCGCCCCCGGCCCCGCGGCTGCGGGGAAAGAAGGAACGGGGCGACGGCAAGAGAGGAGGGCTAGCAGGGCGTGAGACAGCGTATGGAGGGAGGGAGGTCGGGCTGTGGAGGAAAGCGGGAGGGCAAGGGAAAGGCCGGGAGCGGGGAAGAGGGACGGTGCACAGAGGAGGGAGAGAAGAGGAATAGAACGGAGGAGCGGGATAGGGACAGGGCAGTGGGGGTCGGGTTTGCGAGGGAGAGGAGGGGAGGGTCCGCGGACAAAGAACAGGAATACGGGGAGGAGGAAGGAAGGGTAGAGGGGGGGACGGGAGGGGAGACCGAAAAGGGAGAGAAAGGGGTCGGCTTTGGGGAGAGAGGGAACTAAGGGATAGAGAGAGAAAGAAGGGGAATACGGGAAGGAGGAAGAAAGGAAGAAGGATTGGTAGAGAGAGGGACAAGAGGGGGAGCCTCAGAGAGCGCCGATCCACCCCGAGCCCGCCCCGGCGGCCCGCCCTGCTCGGGATGCTGCGCTCGGCGGAGCTCGGCTCGGTTCGGCCCCACTCGGCTCCTCGCCTACACTCGGGCTGTTCTCCGCTAGACTCGGCTGGATTCGCCTCTTCGGCGCAGCTCGGCTCGCCTCAACTCGGAGCCGCTCGCTCCGTTCCGCTCCCCGCGGGAGCGCGCCTCCCGCGCACGCGCACAGCTCGCCGCTCTCCTGCCGCCGAGCCCCGCGCCCGGCCCGGCCGGCGCACGGAAACCCCCGCGCCACATCAGACCCAGCAGTTTCTGCGCTAAACCCTTTCTGTCCTAGAAGGAGATAAACTTCTCTACCTCCTTCGTCTCCTCAGTTTTCTTCTTTGATTTCAAAATCAGAGTTACAAAAACCTACTCAACTACAAGACTCAGTAAGTAGCCGAGAAAGTAGTCCCGTCAATTTCAGAACCTAAAGAACACGTTATACTTAAGTTTCCACACTTCAAAAAAGAAAAATCACACACGAGTCCTACTCACTGTGTCAAGCCTTATTTAAAACACACCAAAAAACCCTAAAAGAAATAGTTCCACAACCAAAACAGAACAAACAAGTAACACTAACTAAAACCACGCATCCAAATACACTGTTTATCAGTCACCAACCCGAAAAATCTCTTTTCAACGTGTCTCGTTTGTATACCTCCTCACAACTAACCTTATCCTTTACAAACACTAAATTGCAAATCAAAAAACTTACACGTAACATAAACTCTTCAAATAACATTTATACACTCATACCCCAAATGACAGGTAAACCACCAAAAGTAAAATTACTCAAATCATTACAAACAAATACTTGTACAATATTTAGTTACAAAACAACCCCCAAACCACACCAAACCACAAAGAAGTTACCTCAAAACAGCAAACCTACAATTTAAAACAATTAATCCACTAAGACCAAACTTAACAATAATACATTAAAAAAACACCAAAAAAAAAAAACCCAAAAAAACCACAAACAAACAACCAAAAAAAAAGAACACCCACCCAAAAATACCCAATCGCTCCAACACAAATTTACTTCTCAGTATCAAAACAGTACGACCTTTTAATAACCTAATTCTATTATTTCTGCATCTCTTTTAACACCTAAAATAACTACAACTCACACTTGAACCACATTAAATGAACTTACTTATTAACTAGCCAAATGAAACAATAACACATCTATAACATTAAATAAATTACTGCCAAATAGGAACATCTTTAAACATACTACCTTACAAAATAAAACAACTGTTCATTTTTTATTATTCACACACAATCATAAATATAAAACATTTAAAAAATATATAAATTGATGAAATCACAAGAAATCAATTTACAAAAACATTACAAAAATTTTAAATTAATCAATCACACATAAATAAAAAATAACGAAATAATATTTTCAAGAATTAAAACATCACTAAATAACTTAAATCATTATTAAAAACTAAAATACTCATCTTATTAATAATTACCGCTTTTTATCTCCCCTACCGATTTAAATTTTTACATAGAACTCTACAAAAATCCTTAACAAGTAGATTTATAACTTAAATTTAAAACATTTATAGATAAACATACTTCATGAATAATCTACACACCAAACAACTAAACTAACAAGAAAAACCTAATAAAATACTAATATATTCATAACATCAAAACCCCAAATCATTAACATAAAAACCCATATAAACACATGAAAATACCCACAGTTAAAAAAGACGTACCTTAATGAACAATATTCACAGCTTAATAATTCATTACAAACTCTTACCAATTAATGATTAACATTAATTACTTGATACCAATAAAATACAAGAAAATGTTACTTTAGCCAATAACTATAATAAAATATCATAACTAATAACTTAAAATCTCACTTTATTAAAAATATACAACGGTGAAGCAACGTATCATAAAAAATCCCATTATTATCACTACACAGCTATACGTATATACATATATCTATCTACAGATAGATAGATCATATATCCATCTCAACAGCAGCATCTGCGACCGATTCCTGTTTTCTCTCTTGTCTCCTAAATTTATTAGCCATAGAGGATGGAGTAAGGAAATAATTTTATTTATCACCTTGTTCTCCAGAAACCTGAAAAACAAAATAAAACAGAACAAAAAGAAAAAAAAGAAAACCACATTTGAAAGGCAGATCCTCACCAGCAGCTGGTCCATCTCCTACGGGGGACCATATTCTAGGGCACTTTTGGTGCACTTGCCTGAACCTGTCAGGGCACTCTGTGCCTGCAGAAGAGATTTTTTTTGTCAGGGAGAGGCAAGGGGAGGAGAAATAACGTTCTAGACAGCTCAAATCCATTACTGTGCCACTTCCTGTGCAGCAGGTCCTGTGACAGGATGGGAACTGAGGCTGCTTGAAATTTAAAAGCTGAAGACACCAGCACAAGGTGTCCTTTTGCTTTGTCAAGGAAGTGATTCCCAAATCACACAGCCCCCCCACCATCGTCCCTCCTACCACCACCTGAAAGCCTCTTGATTCTCTTCTCAAAAACACAAGGGACACCTCAGAGTTCAGCAAGTTCTGCCAGTGCAGCCCTCGGTGCCCCCGTCTCCAGGTCTGTCCCCCTTGCTTTCATCCTCAGCCACGTCATTCTTCAGCCGTGGACAGGAAATTGTCCCCATTTCTCCCGTACTTCCCTGGTTACCTTTTCTCTAAGCCGTGCAGGACCCCCGAGAGGAGGCTGTGATCCTCTATCAGCTCATGGGCAGCTCTAGAGGTGACACGGGCAGCACTCTGTCGTATCTCCAGAATACGACGCTGAAACAGAGAATGCAACTTGTTCTTTTACAGCCAAGATCTGATTATCTAAAATAAAATGAGCAATTTGGCTGGTACCCGATCAACTCCCAGCTAAAATGAACACCGCCTGTTCTCAGCAACTCCAGAGAAGGAAAGACATTCTCCCTTCAACGCTTCACACCACAGGTGCTGCTCTTACAAGAAGTATTCAGGTAGCAAGACAATTTTCTCTTTTTGTCCGAGGTTTTGATACCTGAAATCCTCAGGGTGGATGCTCCCAAACCTGAGAGCTCCCGGCAGGCGAGGTTCCCTCCTGCCGAAGCACTGTGCAGGTGACAAACGTGCTGGCTGGGGAAATAGAGACCCCAAAAAGAAAAGGCCCCGACTGCAGGAGCAAAACCACGGCACCCCCGTGAGGCTCCACGACGGCAGGAACCGGTCCCAGTTTCAGGGGATAAGGATGGGACTGGTTTAGACACAAGCAAAATTATTTCCCCATCCACACATCCACAAAACCAACAAGGAACAGATTTTCAAGAGGACCAAGGCAGAATCAGCTATTCCTTTCTGTTTGGTACTTGAGATCTCGAGGCCAATACAAGCTTTTGTGGTTTTGGGGTATTTGGGAACTGTTCTTTTTCAATTCTTACCTGGGAGCCCTGGTCACACAAAGGACTGCTGAAAAAGGCAAGAATGACCCGGAAAATCCTCTGGTAGACATAGAGCTCACAGCAATGTTTGTCACGCAGCCCTTCCCCAAGAAATCTGAGGATCCACTCGCGCTCTGTTTTCTACGGGAAGCCACAAAGAAAAACACCACCGTCAGACATTCCGACATTTCCAAAGGATACCTGCTCCTAAGAGCACAAAACCCCGGTTCCCTCCGAGTGCCAGCTCAGGGCTCACCACAGCTTCTTCTGGACTTCTCCATTTCCATTCCTACCAAATTTAATCGCTAACATCCACTGGGAACAGTCAGTCTGCAGCCCAAACATGCAGTGGAAATGGAATTTTAGAAGTACCTGTTTCTAAAATACTTCAGTTGATCTCAAAGTTACTAACCTAAACTCCTTCAAACAACTTGTTCACGAGGAGGCAGGGATTGATTCAATACTCACCAGCCCATCTGGCCAAGGTCAGAGCTCTGTGCCCACCCAGGACACGGCAGCCAGCAGGGACCCTTCTCCCACTCTCCAGCACGGACCTGTGAAGCCAGGGAGAAGTTTACGGAGCAGCAACAGCCAGAAGATGCTCTCTGCTTCCGTACGCTCTCTGATCCATCACTCCCAAGGAAAGTCCCCACGGATCGGAAGCAACCACCTCTCATTTCTCCTCCGCAATCATCACTGCCTTGCCTTTCTCTGCAAGCGTTTCCTCCCGTGCCCGTCCCCAGAGCACCTTTAGTCCATCTTTTCCTCCCAACCGCAGCTCTCCAGCACAAATGCCACTCCTCACACAGACAAAGCAAACACTCATCTGCCTCAGCTTTTGGCCTAGAAAGCAAAAACCTCAACGCGTCCGCCTACGTGATTAAAACACAGAGACGCACGGGTGGACATAGATGGAAAGCTTTTCAGGAGAGAAAAGAGCTGATTCGCTAGCACGCCTCCATACAGCTTCAGAAAAATCAGAATCCACAGCAACTCCTAAGACCCCCTGCTGAGGAACCCAGCCCTCCTGGGAACACCCAATTCAGCAGCCACGGGAAAAGGATGGGAGAAGCCAAGCTTGGGGTGAAAAAAAGATGACATCAATACAGCAGCCTGTAAAAAGCCTTCACACAGCAACAGTGGGAACCAGTCCCATTTGCTCCGTCCCTGCTTTTTGCGATGACACAAACAGGAAATGAAAACACGTGAAACACAAGGCACACCTATAGGGCGTACCAGGTGCTCCTTTTGGCAGCGTGGACGACAAAGGTCTCTCTGCGCACTTACAGGCAGCCCGGTTTCAATCCATCCTTAGCCCAAGCCTTCCTCGCCTCCCATTCGCCAGCGCTCTGCGCTGGCCTTTGGAGCGCTGGCCCCGTCCTCCCGCAGCAGCACGGCACCGGAACACAGCGAGGCAAAGCGTGCCGGAGCCGCCCGTGCTGTCAGCGTACCTGTCAGCTCCCGGCGGTGGGCAACTCCGGCCCTGCGGGCAAGGGGGAGACGGCTCGGGCACCTCCAGCGGCTGCTCTGCCCCGATGCTTTCGCGTTCTCCTGCATTTCCCTGCAGCGGAGGGGGTCCGGGACGGGGGCGGATCGTGTCAGAGTGGAGACGGCGGGGAAGCACGGGGAGGCGGCGGGAACGCGGCGGGACGGCGACGACTCGCTTGACCTTCCAAAGATGGCGGCAGGAGGGGCGGGGAAAGCCGGGGCCCCGCTCCGCCGCCCGCGCGCCGCCCCGGCGGCATTTTCCGGCACGCGGTCGCTTCCAGCGTCTAGAGAGGGACGCGCGCGGGGATCGGGAAAGGGGAGTGCAGCCCTGTTCCGACGCCGCTCGCCCCCCGCCCGCCGCCCCCGGCCCGTGAGCGCTGCGACCGCGCCTCCGCCGCCCGCCGAAAGCGGCCCCGCCGGGCCGCCCTCGCCGCTGCCGTTCTTCTCGGTCATCGGGTCCCTTTGCTCTCCCGAATCTCCTTCACCCCTCCCCTCTATTTACAGACACCGCCCCGCTTGCCGCTCGCTCCCGCGCCTCGCCCTTCCCACGCTCGGCAGCCGTCCTTCCCCCCGTCAGCCGGCACCCAGCGGCGCGGGGCAGGGCGCTGGCTGGGGGGGGGCTGCAGTACCGCTCTCTGTCCACAAGGCGGCAGCACCGCCGCCGGCCACAGCCGGGGGCTGCCGCTCGCCCGGAGGGAAGGGAGGCAGAAAAGAACGGGGGCGATCCCCTTGGAAAAATCCTGAAAAATAAACGGCCCAAAAAACACCCGCACACAAACTAAAACACACTGCCTCTAACCCAATACAACCCCTCCAAAATCCTTTTCTTTTAAACTCTCTCTAACTATCTTTCATATTTATACTTTTCACATTCCCATTTATCATGTATATTGATGCATGATGTTATTTCGATTCTATATTAAATATCTTCCTATGACTTCTATTTATTTCTATTTTATCTTTTTATAGATCTAGATATCTATATGATACATTTCTATATTTATATTGCAAAAATAGTTCTGTTATTTAAAATAAAAGCCCTGCCTGTAACCAAATTCTAGCTCTATGATATTAATATTAACGATCTCTTATTTAAAAGAAAAATGCTGCCTGAAACCCACCCGCCCGCGGCGCAAGTGTGGCAACAGCCCGTGTCCGCAGTACTGGCAAGGCCGCGGGAAATCCCGGCGGGGCGGCGCCTGCGTGGCGCGCGGGCAGTGCAGCACGCGGACCACGATTTTCCCGCGCTTTTTTTTTTTTTTTTTTTTTTTTTTTCTATCCGCCATATTGAGAAGGTCAAGAGTGTCCCGGCCGCCGCGACACTTTCAAGATGGCGGCCGCGTGAGGCCCTCGGAAGGGAGAGGCGTTTTTGCCGATGCCTGTCGGCGCCCGCTCACAACCTGACCGCCGGCGCAGCCGCTGAGCTCACAGTCCGTGGCCACGACACGGGAAAAAGCGAAAAAAATCCCGCGGGGCGGCGCCGGCGTCAGGGTGGCGTGCAGGCAGTGCAGTAGACAGACCGTGGTCCTCGTTTTTCCCGCCTTTTTTGCCGCCATATTGGGAAGGTCAAGCGAGTCCGCGACAACCCACTCCCAAGATGGCGGCCGCGGGAGGACCTCGGGCGACGGCTGCAGTCCCGCACTCTGGCCACAAGGCGGCGGCACTGCCGCCCGCCCTGGGGCTGCAGGCGGGGAAGGCGCGCAAAGAAGAACAGGCGCGACCCCCTTCAAAACATCCTCTGCAATAAATGCCCCTAAACAGCCCGCACGAAACCAAAAAACACCGACAAAAAAAAAAAAACAAACAAAAACCTGCCTCTAACCCAATAATAACCAAAATAAAAAATCTTTTCTTTTAAGCTATATTTCAATCTATATTATTTTTATATTTTTAATATTTATATTCACATTTTGATTTAAAATGTATACTGATGTATAATGATCATTTTATAATTTCTTACATTCATTCATATTACTTAAAGTTTATTTTATTTTATATTTTTATGCATGTCTTAATATATTGATTACATATTTCTATATTTAGATTGATATTTCTAAAAGGTTTATATTTTTAAAAATAAAATCCCTGCATCTATCCAAGTAAAAACCTAAAAAAAAAAAAAAAACCTCTTTTAAACTGTTTGTAAATTTATCTATATATTTTTCGCATTTATATTCAAATTTGCATTTTAAAGGTAGATTGATATATGTCGTTATTTATATTCTATCTCTTCCTATTGCTTATTTTTACTTATATTTTATATTTTTATATCTATCTTTATACATTGATTATATATTTTTATATTTAGAAGTCTATCAAAATAAAATGTATATTCATATTTTTTTGAATAAAAACCCTGCCTCGAACCAAATAAAAACCAAAAAAGCCCTTTCTTTAAACAATATTTAAATATTTATAGCATATTTTCATCATTATAATCACATTTGCATTTATACTTTCTATGGATGGATTATATTTATAAATGTATATCATATATATAATAAGATAACAAGATAGATAAAATATTATATATATTATATTTCATACATACTGCTAATACTTCTATTTACTTACATTTTAATTTTTATATAGATTTTAATGTACGTATGATATACTTCTATACATAGATTTCTAACTTATTTAGATTTCTAATTTTTACAATAAAAACCCTGCCTACTAACAAATACAAAATTTTAAAAATCCTTTTATTTTAAACTATATTTGAATATTTCTATATTCATGCTTTTGATATTTACATCTATATGCTCTTGTATATTATATTACAGTATATTGACGTACTATATTTAGATAGATATAATATATTACATGTAATGTGGTATAATAAGACATATACACTAGAATATCTATTAGGTATTGTATCGATTTCTGTGATTTTGTATTTTTTTTCTATTTTCTATTTCTATTTCTATATACACGTATATTAATTATACATTACATCCTCACAGCGCATACCTGGGGCTGTTCTGGCTTTCTTTCCAAATGAATTTAGCAATACTTTCCTATTTTTACCAATACCTATAAAAACGAAACATTTGCCAGGATTTAGTAGTATTCTACACACCCCCCTTCCTGTGCATTTTGGGGCAGCTTTGGGTCCCTCGGGGGGACGGCACCCGGCAGGACCCCCCCTCATTCGCCACCCACCTGCTCCTCCGCCGCAGCGTGCGTCCCTCTCCTAGGGACCTTAGGGTGCCCCAAATGACACCAGAGCCCCGAGTCTTCACCCCTTTTTCCTGGCCCCCAAAGAAGGCACAGAAGGAGTCTAACTGCCCCGGACAGCAGCCCAGCACTTGCTTCCATCCCTTTCCACATGTACATCCCCCCCGAAAGGGACTCTGCCGCAACAAGAAAGGGGGGCAGCCGCCAGAAGGGTCGAAGCTCCTGCCCAGCCTCGCTGTCACGGGCGAGGGGCAGAGAGAGGGAGCGGCAGAGACGGCGGGGACGCGGCACGGACGGCACGGCACCGAGCGGGGGCCGCTCTCAGCGCGATGCCGGCAAAGCCGCAGGTCCGGCGGGGCCGGGCGGGGTTTGACCGGCACGGGGGGATCCGCCGAGAGCCTCCGGCCCCGTGCGGGGGGACTCCCGCAAGGGCCCGGGGCCGCCGGGCTCCGGCCCTCTGGGCTTTATGCTCCGGCGCCCCCGGCCCCGCGGCTGCGGGGAAAGAAGGAACGGGGCGACGGCAAGAGAGGAGGGCTAGCAGGGCGTGAGACAGCGTATGGAGGGAGGGAGGTCGGGCTGTGGAGGAAAGCGGGAGGGCAAGGGAAAGGCCGGGAGCGGGGAAGAGGGACGGTGCACAGAGGAGGGAGAGAAGAGGAATAGAACGGAGGAGCGGGATAGGGACAGGGCAGTGGGGGTCGGGTTTGCGAGGGAGGGGAGGGGAGGGTCCGCGGACAAAGAACAGGAATACGGGGAGGAGGAAGGAAGGGTAGAGGGGGGGACGGGAGGGGAGACCGAAAAGGGAGAGAAAGGGGTCGGCTTTGGGGAGAGAGGGAACTAAGGGATAGAGAGAGAAAGAAGGGGAATACGGGAAGGAGGAAGAAAGGAAGAAGGATTGGTAGAGAGAGGGACAAGAGGGGGAGCCTCAGAGAGCGCCGATCCACCCCGAGCCCGCCCCGGCGGCCCGCCCTGCTCGGGATGCTGCGCTCGGCGGAGCTCGGCTCGGTTCGGCCCCACTCGGCTCCTCGCCTACACTCGGGCTGTTCTCCGCTAGACTCGGCTGGATTCGCCTCTTCGGCGCAGCTCGGCTCGCCTCAACTCGGAGCCGCTCGCTCCGCTCGGCTCCCCGCGGCAGCGCGCCTCCCGCGCACGCGCACAGCTCGCCGCTCTCCTGCCGCCGAGCCCCGCGCCCGGCCCGGCCGGCGCACGGAAACCCCCGCGCCACATCAGACCCAGCAGTTTCTGCGCTAAACCCTTTCTGTCCTAGAAGGAGATAAACTTCTCTACCTCCTTCGTCTCCTCAGTTTTCTTCTTTGATTTCAAAATCAGAGTTACAAAAACCTACTCAACTACAAGACTCAGTAAGTAGCCGATAAAGTAGTCCCGTCAATTTCAGAACCTAAAGAACACGTTATACTTAAGTTTCCACACTTCAAAAAAGAAAAATCACACACGAGTCCTACTCACTGTGTCAAGCCTTATTTAAAACACACCAAAAAAACCCCTAAAAGAAATAGTTCCACAACCAAAACAGAACAAACAAGTAACACTAACTAAAACCACGCATCCAAATACACTGTTTATCAGTCACCAACCCGAAAACTCTCTTTTCAACGTGTCTCGTTTGTATACCTCCTCACAACTAACCTTATCCTTTACAAACACTAAATTGCAAATCAAAAAACTTACACATAACATAAACTCTTCAAATAACATTTATACACTCATACCCCAAATGACAGGTAAACCACCAAAAGTAAAATTACTCAAATCATTACAAAAAAATACTTGTACAATATTTAGCTACAAAACAACCCCCAAACCACACCAAACCACAAAGAAGTTACCTCAAAACAGCAAACCTACAATTTAAAACAATTAATCCACTAAGACCAAACTTAACAATAATACATTAAAAAAACACCGAAAAAAAAAAAAAACCAAAAAAACCACAAACAAACAACCAAAAAAAAAGAACACCCACCCAAAAATACCCAATCGCTCCAACACAAATTTACTTCTCAGGATCAAAACAGTACGACCTTTTAATAACCTAATTCTATTATTTCTGCATCTCTTTTAACACCTAAAATAACTACAACTCACACTTGAACCACATTAAATGAACTTACTTATTAACTAGCCAAATGAAACAATAACACATCTATAACATTAAATAAATTACTGCCAAATAGGAACATCTTTAAACATACTACCTTACAAAATAAAACAACTGTTCATTTTTTATTATTCACACACAATCATAAATATAAAACATTTAAAAAATATATAAATTGATGAAATCACAAGAAATCAATTTACAAAAACATTACAAAAATTTTAAATTAATCAATCACACATAAATAAAAAATAACGAAATAATATTTTCAAGAATTAAAACATCACTAAATAACTTAAATCATTATTAAAAACTAAAATACTCATCTTATTAATAATTACCGCTTTTTATCTCCCCTACCGATTTAAATTTTTACATAGAACTCTACAAAAATCCTTAACAAGTAGATTTATAACTTAAATTTAAAACATTTATAGATAAACATACTTCATGAATAATCTACACACCAAACAACTAAACTAACAAGAAAAACCTAATAAAATACTAATATATTCATAACATCAAAACCCCAAATCATTAACATAAAAACCCATATAAACACATGAAAATACCCACAGTTAAAAAAGACGTACCTTAATGAACATATTCACAGCTTAATAATTCATTACAAACTCTTACCAATTAATGATTAACATTAATTACTTGATACCAATAAAATACAAGAAAATGTTACTTTAGCCAATAACTATAATAAAATATCATAACTAATAACTTAAAATCACACTTTATTAAAAATATAAAACGGTGAAGCAACGTATCATAAAAAATCCCATTATTATCACTACACAGATATACGTATATACATATATCTATCTACAGATAGATAGATCATATATCCATCTCAACAGCAGCATCTGGGACCGATTCCTGTTTTCTCTCTTGTCTCCTAAATTTATTAGCCATAGAGGATGGAGTAAGGAAATAATTTTATTTATCACCTTGTTCTCCAGAAACCTGAAAAACAAAATAAAACAGAACAAAAAGAAAAAAAAAGAAAACCACGTTTGAAAGGCAGATCCTCACCAGCAGCTGGTCCATCTCCTACGGGGGACCATATTCTAGGGCACTTTTGGTGCACTTGCCTGAACCTGTCAGGGCACTCTGTGCCTGCAGAAGAGATTTTTTTTGTCAGGGAGAGGCAAGGGGAGGAGAAATAACGTTCGAGACAGCTCAAATCCATTACTGTGCCACTTCCTGTGCAGCAGGTCCTGTGACAGGATGGGAACTGAGGCTGCTTGAAATTTAAAAGCTAAAGACACCAGCACAAGGTGTCCTTTTGCTTTGTCAAGGAAGTGATTCCCAAATCACACAGCCCCCCCACCATCGTCCCTCCTACCACCACCTGAAAGCCTCTTGATTCTCTTCTCAAAAACACAAGGGACACCTCAGAGTTCAGCAAGTTCTGCCAGTGCAGCCCTCGGTGCCCCCGTCTCCAGGTCTGTCCCCCTTGCTTTCATCCTCAGCCACGTCATTCTTCAGCCGTGGACAGGAAATTGTCCCCATTTCTCCCGTACTTCCCTGGTTACCTTTTCTCTAAGCCGTGCAGGACCCCCGAGAGGAGGCTGTGATCCTCTATCAGCTCATGGGCAGCTCTAGAGGTGACACGGGCAGCACTCTGTCGTATCTCCAGAATACGACGCTGAAACAGAGAATGCAACTTGTTCTTTTACAGCCAAGATCTGATTATCTAAAATAAAATGAGCAATTTGGCTGGTACCCGATCAACTCCCAGCTAAAATGAACACCGCCTGTTCTCAGCAACTCCAGAGAAGGAAAGACATTCTCCCTTCAACGCTTCGCACCACAGGTGCTGCTCTTACAAGAAGTATTCAGGTAGCAAGACAATTTTCTCTTTTTGTCCGAGGTTTTGATACCTGAAATCCTCAGGGTGGATGCTCCCAAACCTGAGAGCTCCCGGCAGGCGAGGTTCCCTCCTGCCGAAGCACTGTGCAGGTGACAAACGTGCTGGCTGGGGAAATAGAGACCCCAAAAAGAAAAGGCCCCGACTGCAGGAGCAAAACCACGGCACCCCCGTGAGGCTCCACGACGGCAGGAACCGGTCCCAGTTTCAGGGGATAAGGATGGGACCGGTTTAGACACAAGCAAAATTATTTCTCCCTCCACACATCCACAAAACCAACAAGGAACAGATTTTCAAGAGGACCAAGGCAGAATCAGCTATTCCTTTCTGTTTGGTACTTGAGATCTCGAGGCCAATACAAGCTTTTGTGGTTTTGGGGTATTTGGGAACTGTTCTTTTTCAATTCTTACCTGGGAGCCCTGGTCACACAAAGGACTGCTGAAAAAGGCAAGAATGACCTGGAAAATCCTCTGGTAGACATAGAGCTCACAGCAATGTTTGTCACGCAGCCCTTCCCCAAGAAATCTGAGGATCCACTCGTGCTGTTTTGTACTGGAAGCCATAAAGAAAAACACCGCCGTCAGACATTCCGACATTTCCAAAGGATACCTGCTCCTAAGAGCACAAAACCCCGGTTCCCTCTGAGTGCCAGCTCAGGAATTACCACAGCTTGTTCTGGACTTCTCAATTTTCCATTCCTATCAAATTTAATCGCTAACATCCATTGGGAACAGTCAGTCTGCAGCCCAAACATGCAGTGGAAATGGAATTTTAGAAGTTGCTGTTTCTAAAATACTTCAGTTGAACTCCAAGTTACTAACCTAAACTCAAAGAGGAATTGTAGCTAGCCGGGGCAGAACATTCTTTTCTTGTGCTCACAGAGCATACACAGCACAACTCATTGTGCGTTAGTATTAAGAAGACAACAAAAACCCCACAGAAATAACATTTTGAATTCCTATATGAAACAGAAGAAAGACGCTTCTAATTAACTACCTGTGGGAGAATGAGGTTTCATTGTATTTTTGCGGCTGTTTCTAATACCTTTCTGAAGAATTACTGGGTACCTAAAATGGGACTCTTACCTCAAAATCAAAACTGTAGAAAAGCTGGAGAAAACCTGGTACCTTTCTCAGGTCCAAATACCAGTGCGACAGAAGGAATCTCTTTACCCTTATGTACACGTGCTCCTCTGTAAAGAGAAAAAGCTGGCATGGTGGAGGAGGACAGCGCTCCCAATCCACAAGCACGGATGACAATTCGTGGAAGCTGCAGTCAGTGAGCGTGCAGCGCTCCGAGCTGGGAGAACAGCCCGGCAACTGCAGAAGGCCCTTGCTCTGAGGCGCGTTCCCATTGCTGCCCACCCTCCCCTTCTCTTGCCCAGGAGGAAAAGCTCAGGCAAGAGCGCACGAGCACAGAGCAGGTGAGGGGATCGACACTCCCCAGGCCTCTGTTTTTCACCCCAGCAGTGACCCACGCAGCACGTTCCAGTACCTGGCTTCAGGATCTGCTGTGCCACACGAGCAGCGCAGAGGGTGAGGGAGAAGGTGAACCTGAGGCTTGGCTGCCTGATTCCGTTCTGCACGGCATCCAAGAGATACAGCAACGGCAAGGGCCCCGGGAGAGAAGCCTGAAGCACAGCCCAAATGAACACAGCAGGAGCACAAAGACATCGATCAGCTTCCGGGACATTTCACGGGTCACACAGGTAAGAGCCCCAGTTCAGCAAATCTGAGGGTTTGGTGACGTCAGGATCAAAACACCCGGAAACCTGTGAGAAAGAAACTGAACTGCACCCGGCTAAAAGCCGTCCCTGCCTCAAACTCCTTCAAACAACTTGTTCACGAGGAGGCAGGGATTGATTCAATACTCACCAGCCCATCTGGCCAAGGTCAGAGCTCTGTGCCCACCCAGGACACGGCAAACAGCAGGGACCTTTCTCCCACTCTCCAGCACGGACCTGTGAAGCCAGGGAGAAGTTTACAGAACAGAAGCAGCCAGAAGATGCTCTCTACTTCCATATGCTCTCTGATCGATCATTCCCAAGGAAAGTCCCCACGGATCGGAAGCAACAACCTCTCATTTCTCCTCCGCAATCATCACTGCTTGCCTTTCTGTGCGTTTCCTCCCGTGCCTGTCCCCAGAGCACATTAAGTCCATCTTTTGTTCCCAACCGCAGCTCTCCAGCACAAATGCCACTCCTCACACACACAAAGCAAACACTCATCTGCTTCAGCTTTTGGCTTAGAAAGTAAAAACCTCAGTGCGTCCGGCTATGTGATTAAAACACAGAGACGCACGGGTGGACATAGATGGAAAGCTTTTCAGGAGAGAAAAGAGCTGATTCGCTAGCACGCCTCCATACAGCTTCAGAAAAATCAGAATCCATAGCAACTCCTAAGACCCCTGCTGAGGGACCCAGCCCTCCTGGGGACACCCAATGCAGCAGCTACGGAAAAAGCATGGGAGAAGCCAAGCTTGGGGTGAAAAAAAGATGACATCAATACAGCAGCCTGTAAAAAGCCTTCACACAGCAACAGTGGGAACCAGTCCCATTTGCTCCGTCCCTGCTTTTTGGGACGACACAAACAGGAAATGAAAACACGTGCAACACAAGGCACACCTATAGGGTGTACCAGGTGCTCCTTTTGGCAGCGTGGATGACAAAGGTCTCTCTGCGCACTTACAGGCAGCCCGGTTTCAATCCATCCTTAGCCCAAGCCTTCCTCGCCTCCCATTCGCCAGCGCTCTGCTCTGGCCTTTGGAGCGCTGGCCCCGTCCTCCCGCAGCAGCACGGCACCGGAACACAGCGAGGCAAAGCGTGCCGGAGCCGCCCGTGCTGTCAGCGTACCTGTCAGCTCCCGGCGGTGGGCAACTCCGGCCCTGCGGGCAAGGGGGAGACGGCTCGGGCACCTCCAGCGGCTGCTCTGCCCCGATGCTTTCGCGTTCTCCTGCATTTCCCTGCAGCGGAGGGGGTCCGGGACGGGGGCGGATCGTGTCAGAGTGGAGACGGCGGGGAAGCACGGGGAGGCGGCGGGAACGCGGCGGGACGGCGACGACTCGCTTGACCTTCCAAAGATGGCGGCAGGAGGGGCGGGGAAAGCCGGGGCCCCGCTCCGCCGCCCGCGCGCCGCCCCGGCGGCATTTTCCGGCACGCGGTCGCTTCCAGCGTCTAGAGAGGGACGCGCGCGGGGATCGGGAAAGGGGAGTGCAGCCCTGTTCCGACGCCGCTCGCCCCCCGCCCGCCGCCCCCGGCCCGTGAGCGCTGCGACCGCGCCTCCGCCGCCCGCCGAAAGCGGCCCCGCCGGGCCGCCCTCGCCGCTGCCGTTCTTCTCGGTCATCGGGTCCCTTTGCTCTCCCGAATCTCCTTCACCCCTCCCCTCTATTTACAGACACCGCCCCGCTTGCCGCTCGCTCCCGCGCCTCGCCCTTCCCACGCTCGGCAGCCGTCCTTCCCCCCGTCAGCCGGCACCCAGCGGCGCGGGGCAGGGCGCTGGCTGGGGGGGGGCTGCAGTACCGCTCTCTGTCCACAAGGCGGCAGCACCGCCGCCGGCCACAGCCGGGGGCTGCCGCTCGCCCGGAGGGAAGGGAGGCAGAAAAGAACGGGGGCGATCCCCTTGGAAAAATCCTGAAAAATAAACGGCCCAAAAAACACCCGCACACAAACTAAAACACACTGCCTCTAACCCAATACAACCCCTCCAAAATCCTTTTCTTTTAAACTCTCTCTAACTATCTTTCATATTTATACTTTTCACATTCCCATTTATCATGTATATTGATGCATGATGTTATTTCGATTCTATATTAAATATCTTCCTATGACTTCTATTTATTTCTATTTTATCTTTTTATAGATCTAGATATCTATATGATACATTTCTATATTTATATTGCAAAAATAGTTCTGTTATTTAAAATAAAAGCCCTGCCTGTAACCAAATTCTAGCTCTATGATATTAATATTAACGATCTCTTATTTAAAAGAAAAATGCTGCCTGAAACCCACCCGCCCGCGGCGCAAGTGTGGCAACAGCCCGTGTCCGCAGTACTGGCAAGGCCGCGGGAAATCCCGGCGGGGCGGCGCCTGCGTGGCGCGCGGGCAGTGCAGCACGCGGACCACGATTTTCCCGCGCTTTTTTTTTTTTTTTTTTTTTTTTTTTTTTCCTATCCGCCATATTGAGAAGGTCAAGAGTGTCCCGGCCGCCGCGACACTTTCAAGATGGCGGTCGCGTGAGGCCCTCGGAAGGGAGAGGCGTTTTTGCCGATGCCTGTCGGTGCCCGCTCACAACCTGACCGCCGGCGCAGCCGCTGAGCTCACAGTCCGTGGCCACGACACGGGAAAAAGCGAAAAAAATCCCGCGGGGCGGCGCCGGCGTCAGGGTGGCGTGCAGGCAGTGCAGTAGACAGACCGTGGTCCTCGTTTTTCCCGCCTTTTTTGCCGCCATATTGGGAAGGTCAAGCGAGTCCGCGACAACCCACTCCCAAGATGGCGGCCGCGGGAGGACCTCGGGCGACGGCTGCAGTCCCGCACTCTGGCCACAAGGCGGCGGCACTGCCGCCCGCCCTGGGGCTGCAGGCGGGGAAGGCGCGCAAAGAAGGACAGGCGCGACCCCCTTCAAAACATCCTCTGCAATAAATGCCCCTAAACAGCCCGCACGAAACCAAAAAACACCGACAAAAAAAAAAAACAAACAAAAACCTGCCTCTAACCCAATAATAACCAAAATAAAAAATCTTTTCTTTTAAGCTATATTTCAATCTATATTATTTTTATATTTTTAATATTTATATTCACATTTTGATTTAAAATGTATACTGATGTATAATGATCATTTTATAATTTCTTACATTCATTCATATTACTTAAAGTTTATTTTATTTTATATTTTTATGCATGTCTTAATATATTGATTACATATTTCTATATTTAGATTGATATTTCTAAAAGGTTTATATTTTTAAAAATAAAATCCCTGCATCTATCCAAGTAAAAACCTAAAAAAAAAAAAAAAACCTCTTTTAAACTGTTTGTAAATTTATCTATATATTTTTCGCATTTATATTCAAATTTGCATTTTAAAGGTAGATTGATATATGTCGTTATTTATATTCTATCTCTTCCTATTGCTTATTTTTACTTATATTTTATATTTTTATATCTATCTTTATACATTGATTATATATTTTTATATTTAGAAGTCTATCAAAATAAAATGTATATTCATATTTTTTTGAATAAAAACCCTGCCTCGAACCAAATAAAAACCAAAAAAGCCCTTTCTTTAAACAATATTTAAATATTTATAGCATATTTTCATCATTATAATCACATTTGCATTTATACTTTCTATGGATGGATTATATTTATAAATGTATATCATATATATAATAAGATAACAAGATAGATAAAATATTATATATATTATATTTCATACATACTGCTAATACTTCTATTTACTTACATTTTAATTTTTATATAGATTTTAATGTACGTATGATATACTTCTATACATAGATTTCTAACTTATTTAGATTTCTAATTTTTACAATAAAAACCCTGCCTACTAACAAATACAAAATTTTAAAAATCCTTTTATTTTAAACTATATTTGAATATTTCTATATTCATGCTTTTGATATTTACATCTATATGCTCTTGTATATTATATTACAGTATATTGACGTACTATATTTAGATAGATATAATATATTACATGTAATGTGGTATAATAAGACATATACACTAGAATATCTATTAGGTATTGTATCGATTTCTGTGATTTTGTATTTTTTTTCTATTTTCTATTTCTATTTCTATATACACGTATATTAATTATACATTACATCCTCACAGCGCATACCTGGGGCTGTTCTGGCTTTCTTTCCAAATGAATTTAGCAATACTTTCCTATTTTTACCAATACCTATAAAAACGAAACATTTGCCAGGATTTAGTAGTATTCTACACACCCCCCTTCCTGTGCATTTTGGGGCAGCTTTGGGTCCCTCGGGGGGACGGCACCCGGCAGGACCCCCCCTCATTCGCCACCCACCTGCTCCTCCGCCGCAGCGTGCGTCCCTCTCCTAGGGACCTTAGGGTGCCCCAAATGACACCAGAGCCCCGAGTCTTCACCCCTTTTTCCTGGCCCCCAAAGAAGGCACAGAAGGAGTCTAACTGCCCCGGACAGCAGCCCAGCACTTGCTTCCATCCCTTTCCACATGTACATCCCCCCCGAAAGGGACTCTGCCGCAACAAGAAAGGGGGGCAGCCGCCAGAAGGGTCGAAGCTCCTGCCCAGCCTCGCTGTCACGGGCGAGGGGCAGAGAGAGGGAGCGGCAGAGACGGCGGGGACGCGGCACGGACGGCACGGCACCGAGCGGGGGCCGCTCTCAGCGCGATGCCGGCAAAGCCGCAGGTCCGGCGGGGCCGGGCGGGGTTTGACCGGCACGGGGGGATCCGCCGAGAGCCTCCGGCCCCGTGCGGGGGGACTCCCGCAAGGGCCCGGGGCCGCCGGGCTCCGGCCCTCTGGGCTTTATGCTCCGGCGCCCCCGGCCCCGCGGCTGCGGGGAAAGAAGGAACGGGGCGACGGCAAGAGAGGAGGGCTAGCAGGGCGTGAGACAGCGTATGGAGGGAGGGAGGTCGGGCTGTGGAGGAAAGCGGGAGGGCAAGGGAAAGGCCGGGAGCGGGGAAGAGGGACGGTGCACAGAGGAGGGAGAGAAGAGGAATAGAACGGAGGAGCGGGATAGGGACAGGGCAGTGGGGGTCGGGTTTGCGAGGGAGGGGAGGGGAGGGTCCGCGGACAAAGAACAGGAATACGGGGAGGAGGAAGGAAGGGTAGAGGGGGGGACGGGAGGGGAGACCGAAAAGGGAGAGAAAGGGGTCGGCTTTGGGGAGAGAGGGAACTAAGGGATAGAGAGAGAAAGAAGGGGAATACGGGAAGGAGGAAGAAAGGAAGAAGGATTGGTAGAGAGAGGGACAAGAGGGGGAGCCTCAGAGAGCGCCGATCCACCCCGAGCCCGCCCCGGCGGCCCGCCCTGCTCGGGATGCTGCGCTCGGCGGAGCTCGGCTCGGTTCGGCCCCACTCGGCTCCTCGCCTACACTCGGGCTGTTCTCCGCTAGACTCGGCTGGATTCGCCTCTTCGGCGCAGCTCGGCTCGCCTCAACTCGGAGCCGCTCGCTCCGCTCGGCTCCCCGCGGCAGCGCGCCTCCCGCGCACGCGCACAGCTCGCCGCTCTCCTGCCGCCGAGCCCCGCGCCCGGCCCGGCCGGCGCACGGAAACCCCCGCGCCACATCAGACCCAGCAGTTTCTGCGCTAAACCCTTTCTGTCCTAGAAGGAGATAAACTTCTCTACCTCCTTCGTCTCCTCAGTTTTCTTCTTTGATTTCAAAATCAGAGTTACAAAAACCTACTCAACTACAAGACTCAGTAAGTAGCCGATAAAGTAGTCCCGTCAATTTCAGAACCTAAAGAACACGTTATACTTAAGTTTCCACACTTCAAAAAAGAAAAATCACACACGAGTCCTACTCACTGTGTCAAGCCTTATTTAAAACACACCAAAAAAACCCCTAAAAGAAATAGTTCCACAACCAAAACAGAACAAACAAGTAACACTAACTAAAACCACGCATCCAAATACACTGTTTATCAGTCACCAACCCGAAAACTCTCTTTTCAACGTGTCTCGTTTGTATACCTCCTCACAACTAACCTTATCCTTTACAAACACTAAATTGCAAATCAAAAAACTTACACATAACATAAACTCTTCAAATAACATTTATACACTCATACCCCAAATGACAGGTAAACCACCAAAAGTAAAATTACTCAAATCATTACAAAAAAATACTTGTACAATATTTAGCTACAAAACAACCCCCAAACCACACCAAACCACAAAGAAGTTACCTCAAAACAGCAAACCTACAATTTAAAACAATTAATCCACTAAGACCAAACTTAACAATAATACATTAAAAAAACACCGAAAAAAAAAAAAAACCAAAAAAACCACAAACAAACAACCAAAAAAAAAGAACACCCACCCAAAAATACCCAATCGCTCCAACACAAATTTACTTCTCAGGATCAAAACAGTACGACCTTTTAATAACCTAATTCTATTATTTCTGCATCTCTTTTAACACCTAAAATAACTACAACTCACACTTGAACCACATTAAATGAACTTACTTATTAACTAGCCAAATGAAACAATAACACATCTATAACATTAAATAAATTACTGCCAAATAGGAACATCTTTAAACATACTACCTTACAAAATAAAACAACTGTTCATTTTTTATTATTCACACACAATCATAAATATAAAACATTTAAAAAATATATAAATTGATGAAATCACAAGAAATCAATTTACAAAAACATTACAAAAATTTTAAATTAATCAATCACACATAAATAAAAAATAACGAAATAATATTTTCAAGAATTAAAACATCACTAAATAACTTAAATCATTATTAAAAACTAAAATACTCATCTTATTAATAATTACCGCTTTTTATCTCCCCTACCGATTTAAATTTTTACATAGAACTCTACAAAAATCCTTAACAAGTAGATTTATAACTTAAATTTAAAACATTTATAGATAAACATACTTCATGAATAATCTACACACCAAACAACTAAACTAACAAGAAAAACCTAATAAAATACTAATATATTCATAACATCAAAACCCCAAATCATTAACATAAAAACCCATATAAACACATGAAAATACCCACAGTTAAAAAAGACGTACCTTAATGAACATATTCACAGCTTAATAATTCATTACAAACTCTTACCAATTAATGATTAACATTAATTACTTGATACCAATAAAATACAAGAAAATGTTACTTTAGCCAATAACTATAATAAAATATCATAACTAATAACTTAAAATCACACTTTATTAAAAATATAAAACGGTGAAGCAACGTATCATAAAAAATCCCATTATTATCACTACACAGATATACGTATATACATATATCTATCTACAGATAGATAGATCATATATCCATCTCAACAGCAGCATCTGGGACCGATTCCTGTTTTCTCTCTTGTCTCCTAAATTTATTAGCCATAGAGGATGGAGTAAGGAAATAATTTTATTTATCACCTTGTTCTCCAGAAACCTGAAAAACAAAATAAAACAGAACAAAAAGAAAAAAAAAGAAAACCACGTTTGAAAGGCAGATCCTCACCAGCAGCTGGTCCATCTCCTACGGGGGACCATATTCTAGGGCACTTTTGGTGCACTTGCCTGAACCTGTCAGGGCACTCTGTGCCTGCAGAAGAGATTTTTTTTGTCAGGGAGAGGCAAGGGGAGGAGAAATAACGTTCGAGACAGCTCAAATCCATTACTGTGCCACTTCCTGTGCAGCAGGTCCTGTGACAGGATGGGAACTGAGGCTGCTTGAAATTTAAAAGCTAAAGACACCAGCACAAGGTGTCCTTTTGCTTTGTCAAGGAAGTGATTCCCAAATCACACAGCCCCCCCACCATCGTCCCTCCTACCACCACCTGAAAGCCTCTTGATTCTCTTCTCAAAAACACAAGGGACACCTCAGAGTTCAGCAAGTTCTGCCAGTGCAGCCCTCGGTGCCCCCGTCTCCAGGTCTGTCCCCCTTGCTTTCATCCTCAGCCACGTCATTCTTCAGCCGTGGACAGGAAATTGTCCCCATTTCTCCCGTACTTCCCTGGTTACCTTTTCTCTAAGCCGTGCAGGACCCCCGAGAGGAGGCTGTGATCCTCTATCAGCTCATGGGCAGCTCTAGAGGTGACACGGGCAGCACTCTGTCGTATCTCCAGAATACGACGCTGAAACAGAGAATGCAACTTGTTCTTTTACAGCCAAGATCTGATTATCTAAAATAAAATGAGCAATTTGGCTGGTACCCGATCAACTCCCAGCTAAAATGAACACCGCCTGTTCTCAGCAACTCCAGAGAAGGAAAGACATTCTCCCTTCAACGCTTCGCACCACAGGTGCTGCTCTTACAAGAAGTATTCAGGTAGCAAGACAATTTTCTCTTTTTGTCCGAGGTTTTGATACCTGAAATCCTCAGGGTGGATGCTCCCAAACCTGAGAGCTCCCGGCAGGCGAGGTTCCCTCCTGCCGAAGCACTGTGCAGGTGACAAACGTGCTGGCTGGGGAAATAGAGACCCCAAAAAGAAAAGGCCCCGACTGCAGGAGCAAAACCACGGCACCCCCGTGAGGCTCCACGACGGCAGGAACCGGTCCCAGTTTCAGGGGATAAGGATGGGACCGGTTTAGACACAAGCAAAATTATTTCTCCCTCCACACATCCACAAAACCAACAAGGAACAGATTTTCAAGAGGACCAAGGCAGAATCAGCTATTCCTTTCTGTTTGGTACTTGAGATCTCGAGGCCAATACAAGCTTTTGTGGTTTTGGGGTATTTGGGAACTGTTCTTTTTCAATTCTTACCTGGGAGCCCTGGTCACACAAAGGACTGCTGAAAAAGGCAAGAATGACCTGGAAAATCCTCTGGTAGACATAGAGCTCACAGCAATGTTTGTCACGCAGCCCTTCCCCAAGAAATCTGAGGATCCACTCGTGCTGTTTTGTACTGGAAGCCATAAAGAAAAACACCGCCGTCAGACATTCCGACATTTCCAAAGGATACCTGCTCCTAAGAGCACAAAACCCCGGTTCCCTCTGAGTGCCAGCTCAGGAATTACCACAGCTTGTTCTGGACTTCTCAATTTTCCATTCCTATCAAATTTAATCGCTAACATCCATTGGGAACAGTCAGTCTGCAGCCCAAACATGCAGTGGAAATGGAATTTTAGAAGTTGCTGTTTCTAAAATACTTCAGTTGAACTCCAAGTTACTAACCTAAACTCAAAGAGGAATTGTAGCTAGCCGGGGCAGAACATTCTTTTCTTGTGCTCACAGAGCATACACAGCACAACTCATTGTGCGTTAGTATTAAGAAGACAACAAAAACCCCACAGAAATAACATTTTGAATTCCTATATGAAACAGAAGAAAGACGCTTCTAATTAACTACCTGTGGGAGAATGAGGTTTCATTGTATTTTTGCGGCTGTTTCTAATACCTTTCTGAAGAATTACTGGGTACCTAAAATGGGACTCTTACCTCAAAATCAAAACTGTAGAAAAGCTGGAGAAAACCTGGTACCTTTCTCAGGTCCAAATACCAGTGCGACAGAAGGAATCTCTTTACCCTTATGTACACGTGCTCCTCTGTAAAGAGAAAAAGCTGGCATGGTGGAGGAGGACAGCGCTCCCAATCCACAAGCACGGATGACAATTCGTGGAAGCTGCAGTCAGTGAGCGTGCAGCGCTCCGAGCTGGGAGAACAGCCCGGCAACTGCAGAAGGCCCTTGCTCTGAGGCGCGTTCCCATTGCTGCCCACCCTCCCCTTCTCTTGCCCAGGAGGAAAAGCTCAGGCAAGAGCGCACGAGCACAGAGCAGGTGAGGGGATCGACACTCCCCAGGCCTCTGTTTTTCACCCCAGCAGTGACCCACGCAGCACGTTCCAGTACCTGGCTTCAGGATCTGCTGTGCCACACGAGCAGCGCAGAGGGTGAGGGAGAAGGTGAACCTGAGGCTTGGCTGCCTGATTCCGTTCTGCACGGCATCCAAGAGATACAGCAACGGCAAGGGCCCCGGGAGAGAAGCCTGAAGCACAGCCCAAATGAACACAGCAGGAGCACAAAGACATCGATCAGCTTCCGGGACATTTCACGGGTCACACAGGTAAGAGCCCCAGTTCAGCAAATCTGAGGGTTTGGTGACGTCAGGATCAAAACACCCGGAAACCTGTGAGAAAGAAACTGAACTGCACCCGGCTAAAAGCCGTCCCTGCCTCAAACTCCTTCAAACAACTTGTTCACGAGGAGGCAGGGATTGATTCAATACTCACCAGCCCATCTGGCCAAGGTCAGAGCTCTGTGCCCACCCAGGACACGGCAAACAGCAGGGACCTTTCTCCCACTCTCCAGCACGGACCTGTGAAGCCAGGGAGAAGTTTACAGAACAGAAGCAGCCAGAAGATGCTCTCTACTTCCATATGCTCTCTGATCGATCATTCCCAAGGAAAGTCCCCACGGATCGGAAGCAACAACCTCTCATTTCTCCTCCGCAATCATCACTGCTTGCCTTTCTGTGCGTTTCCTCCCGTGCCTGTCCCCAGAGCACATTAAGTCCATCTTTTGTTCCCAACCGCAGCTCTCCAGCACAAATGCCACTCCTCACACACACAAAGCAAACACTCATCTGCTTCAGCTTTTGGCTTAGAAAGTAAAAACCTCAGTGCGTCCGGCTATGTGATTAAAACACAGAGACGCACGGGTGGACATAGATGGAAAGCTTTTCAGGAGAGAAAAGAGCTGATTCGCTAGCACGCCTCCATACAGCTTCAGAAAAATCAGAATCCATAGCAACTCCTAAGACCCCTGCTGAGGGACCCAGCCCTCCTGGGGACACCCAATGCAGCAGCTACGGAAAAAGCATGGGAGAAGCCAAGCTTGGGGTGAAAAAAAGATGACATCAATACAGCAGCCTGTAAAAAGCCTTCACACAGCAACAGTGGGAACCAGTCCCATTTGCTCCGTCCCTGCTTTTTGGGACGACACAAACAGGAAATGAAAACACGTGCAACACAAGGCACACCTATAGGGTGTACCAGGTGCTCCTTTTGGCAGCGTGGATGACAAAGGTCTCTCTGCGCACTTACAGGCAGCCCGGTTTCAATCCATCCTTAGCCCAAGCCTTCCTCGCCTCCCATTCGCCAGCGCTCTGCTCTGGCCTTTGGAGCGCTGGCCCCGTCCTCCCGCAGCAGCACGGCACCGGAACACAGCGAGGCAAAGCGTGCCGGAGCCGCCCGTGCTGTCAGCGTACCTGTCAGCTCCCGGCGGTGGGCAACTCCGGCCCTGCGGGCAAGGGGGAGACGGCTCGGGCACCTCCAGCGGCTGCTCTGCCCCGATGCTTTCGCGTTCTCCTGCATTTCCCTGCAGCGGAGGGGGTCCGGGACGGGGGCGGATCGTGTCAGAGTGGAGACGGCGGGGAAGCACGGGGAGGCGGCGGGAACGCGGCGGGACGGCGACGACTCGCTTGACCTTCCAAAGATGGCGGCAGGAGGGGCGGGGAAAGCCGGGGCCCCGCTCCGCCGCCCGCGCGCCGCCCCGGCGGCATTTTCCGGCACGCGGTCGCTTCCAGCGTCTAGAGAGGGACGCGCGCGGGGATCGGGAAAGGGGAGTGCAGCCCTGTTCCGACGCCGCTCGCCCCCCGCCCGCCGCCCCCGGCCCGTGAGCGCTGCGACCGCGCCTCCGCCGCCCGCCGAAAGCGGCCCCGCCGGGCCGCCCTCGCCGCTGCCGTTCTTCTCGGTCATCGGGTCCCTTTGCTCTCCCGAATCTCCTTCACCCCTCCCCTCTATTTACAGACACCGCCCCGCTTGCCGCTCGCTCCCGCGCCTCGCCCTTCCCACGCTCGGCAGCCGTCCTTCCCCCCGTCAGCCGGCACCCAGCGGCGCGGGGCAGGGCGCTGGCTGGGGGGGGGCTGCAGTACCGCTCTCTGTCCACAAGGCGGCAGCACCGCCGCCGGCCACAGCCGGGGGCTGCCGCTCGCCCGGAGGGAAGGGAGGCAGAAAAGAACGGGGGCGATCCCCTTGGAAAAATCCTGAAAAATAAACGGCCCAAAAAACACCCGCACACAAACTAAAACACACTGCCTCTAACCCAATACAACCCCTCCAAAATCCTTTTCTTTTAAACTCTCTCTAACTATCTTTCATATTTATACTTTTCACATTCCCATTTATCATGTATATTGATGCATGATGTTATTTCGATTCTATATTAAATATCTTCCTATGACTTCTATTTATTTCTATTTTATCTTTTTATAGATCTAGATATCTATATGATACATTTCTATATTTATATTGCAAAAATAGTTCTGTTATTTAAAATAAAAGCCCTGCCTGTAACCAAATTCTAGCTCTATGATATTAATATTAACGATCTCTTATTTAAAAGAAAAATGCTGCCTGAAACCCACCCGCCCGCGGCGCAAGTGTGGCAACAGCCCGTGTCCGCAGTACTGGCAAGGCCGCGGGAAATCCCGGCGGGGCGGCGCCTGCGTGGCGCGCGGGCAGTGCAGCACGCGGACCACGATTTTCCCGCGCTTTTTTTTTTTTTTTTTTTTTTTTTTTTTTCCTATCCGCCATATTGAGAAGGTCAAGAGTGTCCCGGCCGCCGCGACACTTTCAAGATGGCGGTCGCGTGAGGCCCTCGGAAGGGAGAGGCGTTTTTGCCGATGCCTGTCGGTGCCCGCTCACAACCTGACCGCCGGCGCAGCCGCTGAGCTCACAGTCCGTGGCCACGACACGGGAAAAAGCGAAAAAAATCCCGCGGGGCGGCGCCGGCGTCAGGGTGGCGTGCAGGCAGTGCAGTAGACAGACCGTGGTCCTCGTTTTTCCCGCCTTTTTTGCCGCCATATTGGGAAGGTCAAGCGAGTCCGCGACAACCCACTCCCAAGATGGCGGCCGCGGGAGGACCTCGGGCGACGGCTGCAGTCCCGCACTCTGGCCACAAGGCGGCGGCACTGCCGCCCGCCCTGGGGCTGCAGGCGGGGAAGGCGCGCAAAGAAGAACAGGCGCGACCCCCTTCAAAACATCCTCTGCAATAAATGCCCCTAAACAGCCCGCACGAAACCAAAAAACACCGACAAAAAAAAAAAACAAACAAAAACCTGCCTCTAACCCAATAATAACCAAAATAAAAAATCTTTTCTTTTAAGCTATATTTCAATCTATATTATTTTTATATTTTTAATATTTATATTCACATTTTGATTTAAAATGTATACTGATGTATAATGATCATTTTATAATTTCTTACATTCATTCATATTACTTAAAGTTTATTTTATTTTATATTTTTATGCATGTCTTAATATATTGATTACATATTTCTATATTTAGATTGATATTTCTAAAAGGTTTATATTTTTAAAAATAAAATCCCTGCATCTATCCAAGTAAAAACCTAAAAAAAAAAAAAAAAACTCTTTTAAACTGTTTGTAAATTTATCTATATATTTTTCGCATTTATATTCAAATTTGCATTTTAAAGGTAGATTGATATATGTCGTTATTTATATTCTATCTCTTCCTATTGCTTATTTTTACTTATATTTTATATTTTTATATCTATCTTTATACATTGATTATATATTTTTATATTTAGAAGTCTATCAAAATAAAATGTATATTCATATTTTTTTGAATAAAAACCCTGCCTCGAACCAAATAAAAACCAAAAAAGCCCTTTCTTTAAACAATATTTAAATATTTATAGCATATTTTCATCATTATAATCACATTTGCATTTATACTTTCTATGGATGGATTATATTTATAAATGTATATCATATATATAATAAGATAACAAGATAGATAAAATATTATATATATTATATTTCATACATACTGCTAATACTTCTATTTACTTACATTTTAATTTTTATATAGATTTTAATGTACGTATGATATACTTCTATACATAGATTTCTAACTTATTTAGATTTCTAATTTTTACAATAAAAACCCTGCCTACTAACAAATACAAAATTTTAAAAATCCTTTTATTTTAAACTATATTTGAATATTTCTATATTCATGCTTTTGATATTTACATCTATATGCTCTTGTATATTATATTACAGTATATTGACGTACTATATTTAGATAGATATAATATATTACATGTAATGTGGTATAATAAGACATATACACTAGAATATCTATTAGGTATTGTATCGATTTCTGTGATTTTGTATTTTTTTTCTATTTTCTATTTCTATTTCTATATACACGTATATTAATTATACATTACATCCTCACAGCGCATACCTGGGGCTGTTCTGGCTTTCTTTCCAAATGAATTTAGCAATACTTTCCTATTTTTACCAATACCTATAAAAACGAAACATTTGCCAGGATTTAGTAGTATTCTACACACCCCCCTTCCTGTGCATTTTGGGGCAGCTTTGGGTCCCTCGGGGGGACGGCACCCGGCAGGACCCCCCCTCATTCGCCACCCACCTGCTCCTCCGCCGCAGCGTGCGTCCCTCTCCTAGGGACCTTAGGGTGCCCCAAATGACACCAGAGCCCCGAGTCTTCACCCCTTTTTCCTGGCCCCCAAAGAAGGCACAGAAGGAGTCTAACTGCCCCGGACAGCAGCCCAGCACTTGCTTCCATCCCTTTCCACATGTACATCCCCCCCGAAAGGGACTCTGCCGCAACAAGAAAGGGGGGCAGCCGCCAGAAGGGTCGAAGCTCCTGCCCAGCCTCGCTGTCACGGGCGAGGGGCAGAGAGAGGGAGCGGCAGAGACGGCGGGGACGCGGCACGGACGGCACGGCACCGAGCGGGGGCCGCTCTCAGCGCGATGCCGGCAAAGCCGCAGGTCCGGCGGGGCCGGGCGGGGTTTGACCGGCACGGGGGGATCCGCCGAGAGCCTCCGGCCCCGTGCGGGGGGACTCCCGCAAGGGCCCGGGGCCGCCGGGCTCCGGCCCTCTGGGCTTTATGCTCCGGCGCCCCCGGCCCCGCGGCTGCGGGGAAAGAAGGAACGGGGCGACGGCAAGAGAGGAGGGCTAGCAGGGCGTGAGACAGCGTATGGAGGGAGGGAGGTCGGGCTGTGGAGGAAAGCGGGAGGGCAAGGGAAAGGCCGGGAGCGGGGAAGAGGGACGGTGCACAGAGGAGGGAGAGAAGAGGAATAGAACGGAGGAGCGGGATAGGGACAGGGCAGTGGGGGTCGGGTTTGCGAGGGAGAGGAGGGGAGGGTCCGCGGACAAAGAACAGGAATACGGGGAGGAGGAAGGAAGGGTAGAGGGGGGGACGGGAGGGGAGACCGAAAAGGGAGAGAAAGGGGTCGGCTTTGGGGAGAGAGGGAACTAAGGGATAGAGAGAGAAAGAAGGGGAATACGGGAAGGAGGAAGAAAGGAAGAAGGATTGGTAGAGAGAGGGACAAGAGGGGGAGCCTCAGAGAGCGCCGATCCACCCCGAGCCCGCCCCGGCGGCCCGCCCTGCTCGGGATGCTGCGCTCGGCGGAGCTCGGCTCGGTTCGGCCCCACTCGGCTCCTCGCCTACACTCGGGCTGTTCTCCGCTAGACTCGGCTGGATTCGCCTCTTCGGCGCAGCTCGGCTCGCCTCAACTCGGAGCCGCTCGGCTCCGCTCGGCTCCGCTCGGCTCCGCTCGGCTCCCCGCGGGAGAGCGCCTCCCGCGCACGCGCACAGCTCGCCGCTCTCCTGCCGCCGAGCGCCGCGCCCGGCCCGGCCGGCGCACGGAAACCCCCGCGCCACATCAGACCCAGCAGTTTCTGCGCTAAAGCCTTTCTGTCCTAGAAGGAGATAAACTTCTCTACCTCCTTCGTCTCCTCAGTTTTCTTCTTTGATTTCAAAATCAGAGTTACAAAAACCTACTCAACTACAAGACTCAGTAAGTAGCCGATAAAGTAGTCCCGTCAATTTCAGAACCTAAAGAACACGTTATACTTAAGTTTCCACACTTAAAAAAAGAAAAATCACACATGAGTCCTACTCACTGTGTCAAGCCTTATTTAAAACACACAAAAAAAAAAAACCCTAAAAGAAATAGTTCCACAACCAAAACAGAACAAACAAGTAACACTAACTAAAACCACGCATCCAAATACAATCCGAAAAATCTCTTTTCAACGTGTCTCGTTTGTATACCTCCTCACAACTAACCTTATCCTTTACAAACACTAAATTGCAAATCAAAAAACTTACACATAACATAAACTCTTCAAATAACATTTATACACTCATACCCCAAATGACAGGGAAACCACCAAAAGTAAAATTACTCAAATCATTACAAACAAATACTTGTACAATATTTAGTTACAAAACAACCCCCAAACCACACCAAACCACAAAGAAGTTACCTCAAAACAGCAAACCTACAATTTAAAACAATTAATCCACTAAGACCAAACTTAACAATAATACATTAAAAAAACAGCAAAAAAAAACCCCAAAAAAACCCACAAACAAACAACCAAAAAAAAAAGAACACCCACCCAAAAATACCCAATCGCTCCAACACAAATTTACTTCTCAGGATCAAAACAGTACGACCTTTTAATAACCTAATTCTATTATTTCTGCATCTCTTTTAACACCTAAAATAACTACAACTCACACTTGAACCACATTAAATGAACTTACTTATTAACTAGCCAAATGAAACAATAACACATCTATAACATTAAATAAATTACTGCCAAATAGGAACATCTTTAAACATACTACCTTACAAAATACAACAACTGTTCATTTTTGATTATTCACACACAATCATAAATATAAAACATTTAAAAAATATATAAATTGATGAAATCACAAGAAATCAATTTACAAAAACATTACAAAAATTTTAAATTAATCAATCACACATAAATAAAAGATAACGAAATAATATTTTCAAGAATTAAAACATCACTAAATAACTTAAATCATTATTAAAAACTAAAATACTCATCTTATTAATAATTACCGCTTTTTATCTCCCCTACCGATTTAAATTTTTACATAGAACTCTACAAAAATCCTTAACAAGTAGATTTATAACTTAAATTTAAAACATTTATAGATAAACATACTTCATGAATAATCTACACACCAAACAACTAAACTAACAAGAAAAACCTAATAAAATACTAATATATTCATAACATCAAAACCCCAAATCATTAACATAAAAACCCATATAAACACATGAAAATACCTACAGTTAAAAAAGACGTACCTTAATGAACATATTCACACCTTAATAATTCATTACAAACTCTTACCTACCAATTAATGATTAACATTAATTACTTGATACCAATAAAATACAAGAAAATGTTACTTTAGCCAATAACTATAATAAAATATCATAACTAATAACTTAAAATCACACTTTATTAAAAATATAAAACGGTGAAGCAACGTATCATAAAAAATCCCATTATTATCACTACACAGATATACGTATATACATATATCTATCTACAGATAGATAGATAGATAGATCATATATCCATCTCAACAGCAGCATCTGGGACCGATTCCTGTCTTCTCTCTTGTCTCCTAAATTTATTAGCCATAGAGGATGGAGTAAGGAAATCATTTTATTTATCACCTTGTTCTCCAGAAACCTGAAAAACAAAAGAAAACAGAACAAAAAGAAAAAAAAGAAAACCACATTTGAAAGGCAGATCCTCACCAGCAGCTGGTCCATCTCCTACGGGGGACCATATTCTAGGGCACTTTTGGTGCACTTGCCTGAACCTGTCAGGGCACTCTGTGCCTGCAGAAGAGATTTTTTTTGTCAGGGAGAGGCAAGGGGAGGAGAAATAACGTTCGAGACAGCTCAAATCCATTACTGTGCCACTTCCTGTGCAGCAGGTCCTGTGACAGGATGGGAACTGAGGCTGCTTGAAATTTAAAAGCTAAAGACACCAGCACAAGGTGTCCTTTTGCTTTGTCAAGGAAGTGATTCCCAAATCACACAGCCCCCCCACCATCGTCCCTCCTACCACCACCTGAAAGCCTCTTGATTCTCTTCTCAAAAACACAAGGGACACCTCAGAGTTCAGCAAGTTCTGCCAGTGCAGCCCTCGGGGTGCCCCCGTCTCCAGCTCTGTCCCCCTTGCTTTCATCCTCAGCCACGTCATTCTTCAGCCGTGGACAGGAAATTGTCCCCATTTCTCCCGTACTTCCCTGGTTACCTTTTCTCTAAGCCGTGCAGGACCCACGAGTGGAGGCTGTGATCCTCTATCAGCTCATGGGCAGCTCTAGAGGTGACACGGGCAGCACTCTGTCGTACCTCCAGAATACGACTCTGAAACAGACAATGCAACTTGTTCTTTTACAGCCAAGATCTGATTATCTAAAATAAAATGAGCAATGTGGCTGGTACCCCATCAACTTCCAGCTAAAACGAACACCGCCTGTTCTCAGCAACTCCAGAGAAGGAAAGACATTCTCCCTTCAACGCTTCGCACCACAGGTGCTGCTCTTACCAGAAGTATTCAGGTAGCAAGACAGTTTTCTCTTTTTGTCCGAGGTTTTGATACCTGAAATCCTCAGGGTGGATGCTCCCAAACCTGAGAGCTCCCGGCAGGCGAGGTTCCCTCCTGCCGAAGCACTGTGCAGGTGACAAACGTGCTGGCTGGGGGAATAGAGACCCCAAAAAGAAAAGGCCCCGACTGCAGGAGCAAAACCACGGCACCCCCGTGAGGCTCCACGACGGCAGGAACCGGTCCCAGTTTCAGGGGATAAGGATGGGACTGGTTTAGACACAAGCAAAATTATTTCCCCATCCACACATCCACAAAACCAACAAGGAACAGATTTTCAAGAGGACCAAGGCAGAATCAGCTATTCCTTTCTGTTTGGTACTTGAGATCTCGAGGCCAATACAAGCTTTTGTGGTTTTGGGGTATTTGGGAACTGTTCTTTTTCAATTCTTACCTGGGAGCCCTGGTCACACAAAGGACTGCTGAGAAAGGCAAGAATGACCCGGAAAATCCTCTGGTAGACATAGAGCTCACAGCAATGTTTGTCACGCAGCCCTTCCCCAAGAAATCTGAGGATCCACTCGTGCTGTTTTGTACTGGAAGCCACAAAGAAAAATACCACCGTCAGACATTCAGACATTTCCTAAGGATACCTGCTCCTAAGAGCACAAAACCCCGGTTCCCTCCGAGTGCCAGCTCAGGAATTACCACAGCTTGTTCTGGACTTCTCAATTTTCCATTCCTATCAAATTTAATCGCTAACATCCATTGGGAACAGTCAGTCTGCAGCCCAAACATGCAGTGGAAACGGAATTTTAGAAGTTGCTGTTTCTAAAATACTTCAGTTGAACTCCAAGTTACTAACCTAAACTCAAAGAGGAATTGTAGCTAGCCGGGGCAGAACATTCTCTTCTCGTGCTCACAGAGCATACGCAGCACAACTCCTGGTGCGTTTAGTATTAAGAAGACAACAAAAACCTCACAGAAATAATAACATTTTGAATTCCTACATGAAACATAAGAAAGACGCTTCTAATTAACTACCTGTGGGAGAATGAGGTCTCATTGTATTTTTGCGGCTGTTTCTAATACATTTCTGAAGAATTACTGGGTACCTAAAATGGGACTCTCACCTCAAAATCAAAACTGTAGAAAAGCTGGAGAAAACCCGGTACCTTCCTCAGGTCCAAACACCGGTGCGACAGAAGGAATCTCTTTACCCTTATGTACACGTGCTCCTCTGTAAAGAGAAAAGGCTGGCATGGTGGAGGAGGACAGCGCTCCCAATCCACAAGCCCGTGCTGTCAGCGTACCTGTCAGCTCCCGGCGGTGGGCAACTCCGGCCCTGCGGGCAAGGGGGAGACGGCTCGGGCACCTCCAGCGGCTGCTCTGCCCCGATGCTTTCGCGTTCTCCTGCATTTCCCTGCAGCGGAGGGGGTCCGGGACGGGGGCGGATCGTGTCAGAGTGGAGACGGCGGGGAAGCTCGGGGAGGCGGCGGGAACGCGGCGGGACGAGACGGGGACGCGGCGGGACGGCGACGACTCGCTTGACCTTCCAAAGATGGCGGCAGGAGGGGCGGGGAAAGCCGGGGCCCCGCTCCGCCGCCCGCGCGCCGCCCCGGCGGCATTTTCCGGCACGCGGTCGCTTCCAGCGTCTAGAGAGGGACGCGCGCGGGGATCGGGAAAGGGGAGTGCAGCCCTGTTCCGACGCCGCTCGCCCCCCGCCCGCCGCCCCCGGCCCGTGAGCGCTGCGACCGCGCCTCCGCCGCCCGCCGAAAGCGGCCCCGCCGGGCCGCCCTCGCCGCTGCCGTTCTTCTCGGTCATCGGGTCCCTTTGCTCTCCCGAATCTCCTTCACCCCTCCCCTCTATTTACAGACACCGCCCCGCTTGCCGCTCGCTCCCGCGCCTCGCCCTTCCCACGCTCGGCGGCCGTCCTTCCCCCCTCAGCCGGCACCCAGCGGCGAGGGGCAGGGCGCTGGCTGGGGGGGGCTGCAGTACCGCTCTCTGTCCACAAGGCGGCAGCACCGCCGGCGGCGGCCACAGCCGGGGGCTGCCGCTCGCCCGGAGGGAAGGGAGGCAGAAAAGAACGGGGGCGATCCCCTTGGAAAAATCCTGAAAAATAAATGGCCCAAAAAACATCCGCACACAAACTAAAACACACTGCCTCTAACCCAATACAACCCCTCCAAAATCCTTTTCTTTTAAACTCTCTCTAGCTATCTTTTATATTTATACTTTTCACATTCGCATTTATCATGTATATTGATGCATGATGTTATTTCGATTCTATATTAAATATCTTCCTATGACTTCTATTTATTTCTATTTTATCTTTTTATAGATCTAGATATATATATGATGCATTTCTATATTTATATTGCAAAAATAGTTCTGTTATTTAAAATAAAAGCCCTGCCTGTAACCAAATTCCAGCTCTATGATATTAATATTAACGATCTCTTATTTAAAAGAAAAATGCTGCCTGAAACCCACCCGTCCGCGGCGCAAGTGTGGCAACAGCCCGTGTCCGCAGTACTGGCAAGGCCGCGGGAAATCCCGGCGGGGCGGCGCCTGCGTGGCGCGCGGGCAGTGCAGCACGCGGACCACGATTTTCCCGCGCTTTTTTTTTTTTTTTTTTTTTCTTTTTTCGCCTGTCCGCCATATTGAGAAGGTCAAGAGTGTCCCGGCCGCCGCGACACTTTCAAGATGGCGGCCGCGTGAGGCCCTCGGAAGGGAGAGGCGTTTTTGCCGATGCCTGTCGGCGCCCGCTCACAACCTGACCGCCCGCGCAGCCGCTGAGCTCACAGTCCGTGGCCACGACACGGGAAAAAGCGAAAAAAATCCCGCGGGGCGGCGCCGGCGTCAGGGTGGCGTGCAGGCAGTGCAGTAAACAGACCGTGGTCCTCGTTTTTCCCGCCTTTTTTTGCCGCCATATTGGGAAGGTCAAGCGAGTCCGCGACAACCCACTCCCAAGATGGCGGCCGCGGGAGGACCTCGGGCGACGGCTGCAGTACCGCACTCTGGCCACAAGGCGGCGGCACTGCCGCCCGCCCTGGGGCTGCAGGCGGGGAAGGCGCGCAAAGAAGGACAGGCGCGACCCCCTTCCAAACATCCTCTGCAATAAATGCCCCTAAACAGCCCGCACGAAACCAAAAAACACCGACAAAAAAAAAAAAAAAAAAACAAAACTGCCTCTAACCCAATAATAACCAAAATAAAAAATCTTTTCTTTTAAGCTATATTTCAATCTATATTACTTTTATATTTTTTATATTTATATTCACATTTTGATTTAAAATGTATACTGATGTATAATGATCATTTTATAATTTCTTACATTCATTCATATTACTTAAAGTTTATTTTATTTTATATTTTTATGCATCTCTTAATATATGGATTACATATTTCTATATTTAGATTGATATTTCTGAAAGGTTTATATTTTTAAAAATAAAATCCCTGCATCTATCCAAGTAAAAACCTAAAAAAAAAACCAAAAAAACCTCTTTTAAACTGTTTGTAAATTTATCTATATATTTTTCGCATTTATATTCAAATTTGCATTTTAAAGGTAGATTGATAGATGTCGTTATTTATATTCTATCTCTTCCTATTACTTATTTTTACTTATATTTTATATTTTTATATCTATCTTTATACATTGATTATATATTTTTATATTTAGAAGTCTATCAAAATAAAATGTATATTCATATTTTTTTAAATAAAGACCCTGCCTCGAACCAAATAAAAACCAAAAAAGCCCTTTCTTTAAACAATATTTAAATATTTATAGCATCTTTTCATCATTATAATCACATTTGCATTTATACTTTCTATGGATGGATTATATTTATAAATGTATATAATATATATAATAAGATAACAAGATAGATAAAATATTCTATCTATTATATTTCATACATACTGCTAATACTTCTATTTACTTACATTTTAATTTTTATATAGATTTTAATGTACGTATGCTATACTTCTATACATAGATTTCTAATTTATTTCTATTTCTAATTTTTACAATAAAAACCCTGCCTACTAACAAATACAACATTTTAAAAATCCTTTTATTTTAAACTATATTTGAATATTTCTATATTCATGCTTTTGATATTTACATCTATATGCTCTTGTATATTATATTACAGTATATTGACGTACTATATTTAGATATATATAATATATTACATGTAATGTGGTATAATAAGACATATACACTAGAATATCTATGAGGTATTGTGTCGATTTCTGTGAGTTTGTATTTTTTTTCTATTTTCTGTTTATATTTCTATATACACGTATATTAATTATACATTACATCCTCACAGCGCATACCTGGGGCTGTTCTGGCTTTCTTTCCAAATGAATTTAGCAATACTTTCCTATTTTTACCAAGACCTATAAAAACGAAACATTTGCCAGGATTTAGTAGTATTCTACACACCCCCCTCCCTGTGCATTTGGGGGCAGCTTTGGGTCCCTCGGGGGGACGGCACCCGGCAGGACCCCCCCTCATTCGCCACCCACCTGCTCCTCCGCCGCAGCGTGCGTCCCTCTCCTAGGGACCTTGGGGTGCCCCAAATGACACCAGAGCCCCGAGTCTTCACCCCTTTTTCCTGGCCCCCAAAGAAGGCACAGGAGGAGTCTAACTGCCCCGGACAGCAGCCCAGCACTTGCTTCCATCCCTTTCCACATGTACATCCCCCCCGCAAGGGACTCTGCCGCAACGAGAAAGGGGGGCAGCCCCCAGAAGGGTCGAAGCTCCTGCCCAGCCTCGCTGTCACGGGCGAGGGGCAGAGAGAGGGAGCGGCAGAGACGGCGGGGACGCGGCACGGACGGCACGGCACCGAGCGGGGGCCGCTCTCAGCGCGATGCCGGCAAAGCCGCAGGTCCGGCGGGGCCGGGCGGGGTTTGACCGGCACGGGGGGATCCGCCGAGAGCCTCCGGCCCCGTGCGGGGGGACTCCCGCAAGGGCCCGGGGCCGCCGGGCTCCGGCCCTCTGGGCTTTATGCTCCGGCGCCCCCGGCCCCGCGGCTGCGGGGAAAGAAGGAACGGGGCGACGGCAAGAGAGGAGGGCTAGCAGGGCGTGAGACAGCGTATGGAGGGAGGGAGGTCGGGCTGCGGAGGAAAGCGGGAGGGCAAGGGAAAGGCCGGGAGCGGGGAAGAGGGACGGTGCACAGAGGAGGGAGAGAAGAGGAATAGAACGGAGGAGCGGGATAGGGACAGGGCAGTGGGGGTCGGGTTTGCGAGGGAGAGGAGGGGAGGGTCCGCGGACAAAGAACAGGAATACGGGGAGGAGGAAGGAAGGGTAGAGGGGGGGACGGGAGGGGAGACCGAAAAGGGAGAGAAAGGGGTCGGCTTTGGGGAGAGAGGGAACTAAGGGATAGAGAGAGAAAGAAGGGGAATACGGGAAGGAGGAAGAAAGGAAGAAGGATTGGTAGAGAGAGGGACAAGAGGGGGAGCCTCAGAGAGCGCCGATCCACCCCGAGCCCGCCCCGGCGGCCCGCCCTGCTCGGGATGCTGCGCTCGGCGGAGCTCGGCTCGGTTCGGCCCCACTCGGCTCCTCGCCTACACTCGGGCTGTTCTCCGCTAGACTCGGCTGGATTCGCCTCTTCGGCCCAGCTCGGCTCGCCTCAACTCGGAGCCGCTCGGCTCCGCTCGGCTCCGTTCGGCTCCGCTCGGCTCCCCGCGGCAGCGCGCCTCCCGCGCACGCGCACAGCTCGCCGCTCTCCTGCCGCCGAGCCCCGCGCCCGGCCCGGCCGGCGCACGGAAACCCCCGCGCCACATCAGAGCCAGCAGTTTCTGCGCTAAAGCCTTTCTGTCCTAGAAGGAGATAAACTTCTCTACCTCCTTCGTCTCCTCAGTTTTCTTCTTTGATTTCAAAATCAGAGTTACAAAAACCTACTCAACTACAAGACTCAGTAAGTAGCCGAGAAAGTAGTCCCGTCAATTTCAGAACCTAAAGAACACGTTATACTTATGTTTCCACAATTAAAAAAAAAAGAAAAATCACACACGAGTCCTACTCACTGTGTCAAGCCTTATTTAAAACACACAAAAAAACCCCTAAAAGAAATAGTTCCACAACCAAAACAGAACAAACAAGTAACACTAACTAAAACCACGCATCCAAATACACTGTTTATCAGTCACCAACCCGAAAAATCTCTTTTCAACGTGTCTCGTTTGTATACCTCCTCACAACTAACCTTATCCTTTACAAACACTAAATTGCAAATCAAAAAACTTACACGTAACATAAACTCTTCAAATAACATTTATACACTCATACCCCAAATGACAGGTAAACCACCAAAAGTCAAATTACTCAAATCATTACAAACAAATACTTGTACAATATTTAGTTACAAAACAACCCCCAAACCACACAAAACCACAAAGAAGTTACCTCAAAACAGCAAACCTACAATTTAAAACAATTAATCCACTAAGACCAAACTTAACAATACATAAAAAAAACACCAAAAAAAAAAAAAAAAAACCCCCCAAAAAAAAAACCAAAAAAAAAAAAAAAAACAAACCCCAAAACAAAAGAACACCCACCCAAAAATACCCAATCGCTCCAACACAAATTTACTTCTCAGGATCAAAACAGTACGACCTTTTAATAACCTAATTCTATTATTTCTGCATCTCTTTTAACACCTAAAATAACTACAACTCACACTTGAACCACATTAAATGAACTTACTTATTAACTAGCCAAATGAAACAATAACACATCTATAACATTAAATAAATTACTGCCAAATAGGAACATCTTTAAACATACTACCTTACAAAATAAAACAACTGTTCATTTTTTATTATTCACACACAATCATAAATATAAAACATTTAAAAAATATATAAATTGATGAAATCACAAGAAATCAATTTACAAAAACATTACAAAAATTTTAAATTAATCAATCCCACATAAATAAAAAATAACGAAATAATATTTTCAAGAATTAAAACATCACTAAATAACTTAAATCATTATTAAAAACTAAAATACTCATCTTATTAATAATTACTGCTTTTTATCTCCCCTACCGATTTAAATTTTTACATAGAACTCTACAAAAATCCTTAACAAGTAGATTTATAACTTAAATTTAAAACATTTATAGATAAACATACTTCATGAATAATCTACACACCAAACAACTAAACTAGCAAGAAAAACCTAATAAAATACTAATATATTCATAACATCAAAACCCCAAATCATTAACATAAAAACCCATATAAACACATGAAAATACCCACAGTTAAAAAAGACGTACCTTAATGAACAATATTCATAGCTTAATAATTCATTACAAACTCTTACCAATTAATGATTAACATTAATTACTTGATACCAATAAAATACAAGAAAATGTTACTTTAGCCAAAAACTATAATAAAATATCATAACTAATAACTTAAAATCACACTTTATTAAAAATATAAAACGGTGAAGCAACGTATCATAAAAAATCCCATTATTATCACTACACAGATATACGTATATACATATATCTATCTACAGATAGATAGATCATATATCCATCTCAACAGCAGCATCTGGGACCGATTCCTGTTTTCTCTCTTGTCTCCTAAATTTATTAGCCATAGAGGATGGAGTAAGGAAATAATTTTATTTATCACCTTGTTCTCCAGAAACCTGAAAAACAAAATAAAACAGAACAAAAAGAAAAAAAAAGAAAACCACGTTTGAAAGGCAGATCCTCACCAGCAGCTGGTCCATCTCCTACGGGGGACCATATTCTAGGGCACTTTTGGTGCACTTGCCTGAACCTGTCAGGGCACTCTGTGCCTGCAGAAGAGATTTTTTTTGTCAGGGAGAGGCAAGGGGAGGAGAAATAACGTTCGAGACAGCTCAAATCCATTACTGTGCCACTTCCTGTGCAGCAGGTCCTGTGACAGGATGGGAACTGAGGCTGCTTGAAATTTAAAAGCTAAAGACACCAGCACAAGGTGTCCTTTTGCTTTGTCAAGGAAGTGATTCCCAAATCACACAGCCCCCCCACCATCGTCCCTCCTACCACCACCTGAAAGCCTCTTGATTCTCTTCTCAAAAACACAAGGGACACCTCAGAGTTCAGCAAGTTCTGCCAGTGCAGCCCTCGGTGCCCCCGTCTCCAGCTCTGTCCCCCTTGCTTTCATCCTCAGCCACGTCATTCTTCAGCCGTGGACAGGAAATTGTCCCCATTTCTCCCGTACTTGGCTGGTTACCTTTTCTCTAAGCCGTGCAGGACCCCCGAGAGGAGGCTGTGATCCTCTATCAGCTCATGGGCAGCTCTAGAGGTGACACGGGCAGCACTCTGTCGTATCTCCAGAATACGACGCTGAAACAGAGAATGCAACTTGTTCTTTTACAGCCAAGATCTGATTATCTAAAATAAAATGAGCAATTTGGCTGGTACCCGATCAACTCCCAGCTAAAATGAACACCGCCTGTTCTCAGCAACTCCAGAGAAGGAAAGACATTCTCCCTTCAACGCTTCGCACCACAGGTGCTGCTCTTACAAGAAGTATTCAGGTAGCAAGACAATTTTCTCTTTTTGTCCGAGGTTTTGATACCTGAAATCCTCAGGGTGGATGCTCCCAAACCTGAGAGCTCCCGGCAGGCGAGGTTCCCTCCTGCTGAAGCACTGTGCAGGTGACAAACGTGCTGGCTGGGGAAATAGAGACCCCAAAAAGAAAAGGCCCCGACTGCAGGAGCAAAACCACGGCACCCCCGTGAGGCTCCACGACGGCAGGAACCGGTCCCAGTTTCAGGGGATAAGGATGGGACCGGTTTAGACACAAGCAAAATTATTTCTCCCTCCACACATCCACAAAACCAACAAGGAACAGATTTTCAAGAGGACCAAGGCAGAATCAGCTATTCCTTTCTGTTTGGTACTTGAGATCTCGAGGCCAATACAAGCTTTTGTGGTTTTGGGGTATTTGGGAACTGTTCTTTTTCAATTCTTACCTGGGAGCCCTGGTCACACAAAGGACTGCTGAAAAAGGCAAGAATGACCTGGAAAATCCTCTGGTAGACATAGAGCTCACAGCAATGTTTGTCACGCAGCCCTTCCCCAAGAAATCTGAGGATCCACTCGTGCTGTTTTGTACTGGAAGCCATAAAGAAAAATACCGCCGTCAGACATTCCGACATTTCCAAAGGATACCTGCTCTTAAGAGCACAAAACCCCGGTTCCCTCTGAGTGCCAGCTCAGGAATTACCACAGCTTGTTCTGGACTTCTCAATTTTCCATTCCTATCAAATTTAATCGCTAACATCCATTGGGAACAGTCAGTCTGCAGCCCAAACATGCAGTGGAAATGGAATTTTACAAGTTGCTGTTTCTAAAATACTTCAGTTGAACTCCAAGTTACTAACCTAAACTCAAAGAGGAATTGTAGCTAGCCGGGGCAGAACATTCTTTTCTTGTGCTCACAGAGCATACACAGCACAACTCATTGTGCGTTAGTATTAAGAAGACAACAAAAACCCCACAGAAATAACATTTTGAATTCCTATATGAAACAGAAGAAAGACGCTTCTAATTAACTACCTGTGGGAGAATGAGGTTTCATTGTATTTTTGCGGCTGTTTCTAATACCTTTCTGAAGAATTACTGGGTACCTAAAATGGGACTCTTACCTCAAAATCAAAACTGTAGAAAAGCTGGAGAAAACCTGGTACCTTTCTCAGGTCCAAATACCAGTGCGACAGAAGGAATCTCTTTACCCTTATGTACACGTGCTCCTCTGTAAAGAGAAAAAGCTGGCATGGTGGAGGAGGACAGCGCTCCCAATCCACAAGCACGGATGACAATTCGTGGAAGCTGCAGTCAGTGAGCGTGCAGCGCTCCGAGCTGGGAGAACAGCCCGGCAACTGCAGAAGGCCCTTGCTCTGAGGCGCGTTCCCATTGCTGCCCACCCTCCCCTTCTCTTGCCCAGGAGGAAAAGCTCAGGCAAGAGCGCACGAGCACAGAGCAGGTGAGGGGATCGACACTCCCCAGGCCTCTGTTTTTCACCCCAGCAGTGACCCACGCAGCACGTTCCAGTACCTGGCTTCAGGATCTGCTGTGCCACACGAGCAGCGCAGAGGGTGAGGGAGAAGGTGAACCTGAGGCTTGGCTGCCTGATTCCGTTCTGCACGGCATCCAAGAGATACAGCAACGGCAAGGGCCCCGGGAGAGAAGCCTGAAGCACAGCCCAAATGAACACAGCAGGAGCACAAAGACATCGATCAGCTTCCGGGACATTTCACGGGTCACACAGGTAAGAGCCCCAGTTCAGCAAATCTGAGGGTTTGGTGACGTCAGGATCAAAACACCCGGAAACCTGTGAGAAAGAAACTGAACTGCACCCGGCTAAAAGCCGTCCCTGCCTCAAACTCCTTCAAACAACTTGTTCACGAGGAGGCAGGGATTGATTCAATACTCACCAGCCCATCTGGCCAAGGTCAGAGCTCTGTGCCCACCCAGGACACGGCAAACAGCAGGGACCTTTCTCCCACTCTCCAGCACGGACCTGTGAAGCCAGGGAGAAGTTTACAGAACAGAAGCAGCCAGAAGATGCTCTCTACTTCCATATGCTCTCTGATCGATCATTCCCAAGGAAAGTCCCCACGGATCGGAAGCAACAACCTCTCATTTCTCCTCCGCAATCATCACTGCTTGCCTTTCTGTGCGTTTCCTCCCGTGCCCGTCCCCAGAGCACATTAAGTCCATCTTTTGTTCCCAACCGCAGCTCTCCAGCACAAATGCCACTCCTCACACACACAAAGCAAACACTCATCTGCTTCAGCTTTTGGCTTAGAAAGTAAAAACCTCAGTGCGTCCGGCTATGTGATTAAAACACAGAGACGCACGGGTGGACATAGATGGAAAGCTTTTCAGGAGAGAAAAGAGCTGACTCGCTAGCACGCCTCCATACAGCTTCAGAAAAATCAGAATCCATAGCAACTCCTAAGACCCCTGCTGAGGGACCCAGCCCTCCTGGGGACACCCAATGCAGCAGCTACGGAAAAAGCATGGGAGAAGCCAAGCTTGGGGTGAAAAAAAGATGACATCAATACAGCAGCCTGTAAAAAGCCTTCACACAGCAACAGTGGGAACCAGTCCCATTTGCTCCGTCCCTGCTTTTTGCGATGACACAAACAGGAAATGAAAACACGTGAAACACAAGGCACACCTATAGGGTGTACCAGGTGCTCCTTTTGGCAGCGTGGATGACAAAGGTCTCTCTGCGCACTTACAGGCAGCCCGGTTTCAATCCATCCTTAGCCCAAGCCTTCCTCGCCTCCCATTCGCCAGCGCTCTGCTCTGGCCTTTGGAGCGCTGGCCCCGTCCTCCCGCAGCAGCACGGCACCGGAACACAGCGAGGCAAAGCGTGCCGGAGCCGCCCGTGCTGTCAGCGTACCTGTCAGCTCCCGGCGGTGGGCAACTCCGGCCCTGCGGGCAAGGGGGAGACGGCTCGGGCACCTCCAGCGGCTGCTCTGCCCCGATGCTTTCGCGTTCTCCTGCATTTCCCTGCAGCGGAGGGGGTCCGGGACGGGGGCGGATCGTGTCAGAGTGGAGACGGCGGGGAAGCACGGGGAGGCGGCGGGAACGCGGCGGGACGGCGACGACTCGCTTGACCTTCCAAAGATGGCGGCAGGAGGGGCGGGGAAAGCCGGGGCCCCGCTCCGCCGCCTGCGCGCCGCCCCGGCGGCATTTTCCGGCACGCGGTCGCTTCCAGCGTCTAGAGAGGGACGCGCGCGGGGATCGGGAAAGGGGAGTGCAGCCCTGTTCCGACGCCGCTCGCCCCCCGCCCGCCGCCCCCGGCCCGTGAGCGCTGCGACCGCGCCTCCGCCGCCCGCCGAAAGCGGCCCCGCCGGGCCGCCCTCGCCGCTGCCGTTCTTCTCGGTCATCGGGTCCCTTTGCTCTCCCGAATCTCCTTCACCCCTCCCCTCTATTTACAGACACCGCCCCGCTTGCCGCTCGCTCCCGCGCCTCGCCCTTCCCACGCTCGGCAGCCGTCCTTCCCCCCGTCAGCCGGCACCCAGCGGCGCGGGGCAGGGCGCTGGCTGGGGGGGGGCTGCAGTACCGCTCTCTGTTCACAAGGCGGCAGCACCGCCGCCGGCCACAGCCGGGGGCTGCCGCTCGCCCGGAGGGAAGGGAGGCAGAAAAGAACGGGGGCGATCCCCTTGGAAAAATCCTGAAAAATAAACGGCCCAAAAAACACCCGCACACAAACTAAAACACACTGCCTCTAACCCAATACAACCCCTCCAAAATCCTTTTCTTTTAAACTCTCTCTAACTATCTTTCATATTTATACTTTTCACATTCCCATTTATCATGTATATTGATGCATGATGTTATTTCGATTCTATATTAAATATCTTCCTATGACTTCTATTTATTTCTATTTTATCTTTTTATAGATCTAGATATCTATATGATACATTTCTATATTTATATTGCAAAAATAGTTCTGTTATTTAAAATAAAAGCCCTGCCTGTAACCAAATTCTAGCTCTATGATATTAATATTAACGATCTCTTATTTAAAAGAAAAATGCTGCCTGAAACCCACCCGCCCGCGGCGCAAGTGTGGCAACAGCCCGTGTCCGCAGTACTGGCAAGGCCGCGGGAAATCCCGGCGGGGCGGCGCCTGCGTGGCGCGCGGGCAGTGCAGCACGCGGACCACGATTTTCCCGCGCTTTTTTTTTTTTTTTTTTTTTTTTTTTTTTTTTTTTTTTTTTCCTATCCGCCATATTGAGAAGGTCAAGAGTGTCCCGGCCGCCGCGACACTTTCAAGATGGCGGCCGCGTGAGGCCCTCGGAAGGGAGAGGCGTTTTTGCCGATGCCTGTCGGCGCCCGCTCACAACCTGACCGCCGGCGCAGCCGCTGAGCTCACAGTCCGTGGCCACGACACGGGAAAAAGCGAAAAAAATCCCGCGGGGCGGCGCCGGCGTCAGGGTGGCGTGCAGGCAGTGCAGTAGACAGACCGTGGTCCTCGTTTTTCCCGCCTTTTTTGCCGCCATATTGGGAAGGTCAAGCGAGTCCGCGACAACCCACTCCCAAGATGGCGGCCGCGGGAGGACCTCGGGCGACGGCTGCAGTCCCGCACTCTGGCCACAAGGCGGCGGCACTGCCGCCCGCCCTGGGGCTGCAGGCGGGGAAGGCGCGCAAAGAAGAACAGGCGCGACCCCCTTCAAAACATCCTCTGCAATAAATGCCCCTAAACAGCCCGCACGAAACCAAAAAACACCGACAAAAAAAAAAAAAAAAAACAAACCTGCCTCTAACCCAATAATAACCAAAATAAAAAATCTTTTCTTTTAAGCTATATTTCAATCTATATTATTTTTATATTTTTTATATTTATATTCACATTTTGATTTAAAATGTATACTGATGTATAATGATCATTTCATAATTTCTTACATTCATTCGTATTACTTAAAGTTTATTTTATTTTATATTTTTATGCATGTCTTAATATATGGATTACATATTTCTATATTTAGATTGATATTTCTAAAAGGTTTATATTTTTAAAAATAAAATCCCTGCACCTATCCAAGTAAAAACCTAAAAAAAACCCCACTTTCTTTTAAACTGTTTGTAAATTTATCTATATATTTTTCGCATTTATATTCAAATTTGCATTTTAAAGGTAGATTGATATATGTCGTTATTTATATTCTATCTCTTCCTATTGCTTATTTTTACTTATATTTTATATTTTTATATCTATCTTTATACATTGATTATATATTTTTATATTTAGAAGTCTATCAAAATAAAATGTATATTCATATTATTTTAAATAAAAACCCTGCCTCGAACCAAATAAAAACCAAAAAAGCCCTTTCTTTAAACAATATTTAAATATTTATAGCATATTTTCATCATTATAATCACATTTGCATTTATACTTTCTATGGATGGATTATATTTATAAATGTATATAATATATATAATAAGATAACAAGATAGATAAAACATTATATATATTATATTTCATACATACTGCTAATACTTCTATTTACTTACATTTTAATTTTTATATAGATTTTAATGTACGTATGATATACTTCTATACATAGATTTCTAATTTATTTCTATTTCTAATTTTTACAATAAAAACCCTGCCTACTAACAAATACAAAATTTTAAAAATCCTTTTATTTTAAACTATATTTGAATATTTCTATATTCATGCTTTTGATATTTACATCTATATGCTCTTGTATATTATATTACAGTATATTGACGTACTATATTTAGATATATATAATATATTACATGTAATGTGGTATAATAAGACATATACACTAGAATATCTATTAGGTATTGTATCGATTTCTGTGATTTTGTATTTTTTTTCTATTTTCTATTTCTATTTCTATATACACGTATATTAATTATACATTACATCCTCACAGCGCATACCTGGGGCTGTTCTGGCTTTCTTTCCAAATGAATTTAGCAATACTTTCCTATTTTTACCAATACCTATAAAAACGAAACATTTGCCAGGATTTAGTAGTATTCTACACACCCCCCCTCCCTGTGCATTTTGGGGCAGCTTTGGGTCCCTCGGGGGGACGGCACCCGGCAGGACCCCCCCTCATTCGCCACCCACCTGCTCCTCCGCCGCAGCGTGCGTCCCTCTCCTAGGGACCTTAGGGTGCCCCAAATGACACCAGAGCCCCGAGTCTTCAGCCCTTTTTCCTGGCCCCCAAAGAAGGCACAGAAGGAGTCTTAACTGCCCCGGACAGCAGCCCAGCACTTGCTTCCATCCCTTTCCACATGTACATCCCCCCCGAAAGGGACTCTGCCGCAACAAGAAAGGGGGGCAGCCGCCAGAAGGGTCGAAGCTCCTGCCCAGCCTCGCTGTCACGGGCGAGGGGCAGAGAGAGGGAGCGGCAGAGACGGCGGGGACGCGGCACGGACGGCACGGCACCGAGCGGGGGCCGCTCTCAGCGCGATGCCGGCAAAGCCGCAGGTCCGGCGGGGCCGGGCGGGGTTTGACCGGCACGGGGGGATCCGCCGAGAGCCTCCGGCCCCGTGCGGGGGGACTCCCGCAAGGGCCCGGGGCCGCCGGGCTCCGGCCCTCTGGGCTTTATTCTCCGGCGCCCCCGGCCCCGCGGCTGCGGGGAAAGAAGGAACGGGGCGACGGCAAGAGAGGAGGGCTAGCAGGGCGTGAGACAGCGTATGGAGGGAGGGAGGTCGGGCTGTGGAGGAAAGCGGGAGGGCAAGGGAAAGGCCGGGAGCGGGGAAGAGGGACGGTGCACAGAGGAGGGAGAGAAGAGGAATAGAACGGAGGAGCGGGATAGGGACAGGGCAGTGGGGGTCGGGTTTGCGAGGGAGAGGAGGGGAGGGTCCGCGGACAAAGAACAGGAATACGGGGAGGAGGAAGGAAGGGTAGAGGGGGGGACGGGAGGGGAGACCGAAAAGGGAGAGAAAGGGGTCGGCTTTGGGGAGAGAGGGAACTAAGGGATAGAGAGAGAAAGAAGGGGAATACGGGAAGGAGGAAGAAAGGAAGAAGGATTGGTAGAGAGAGGGACAAGAGGGGGAGCCTCAGAGAGCGCCGATCCACCCCGAGCCCGCCCCGGCGGTCCGCCCTGCTCGGGATGCTGCGCTCGGCGGAGCTCGGCTCGGTTCGGCCCCACTCGGCTCCTCGCCTACACTCGGGCTGTTCTCCGCTAGACTCGGCTGGATTCGCCTCTTCGGCGCAGCTCGGCTCGCCTCAACTCGGAGCCGCTCGCTCCGCTCGGCTCCGTTCGGCTCCCCGCGGCAGCGCGCCTCCCGCGCACGCGCACAGCTCGCCGCTCTCCTGCCGCCGAGCCCCGCGCCCGGCCCGGCCGGCGCACGGAAACCCCCGCGCCACATCAGACCCAGCAGTTTCTGCGCTAAACCCTTTCTGTCCTAGAAGGAGATAAACTTCTCTACCTCCTTCGTCTCCTCAGTTTTCTTCTTTGATTTCAAAATCAGAGTTACAAAAACCTACTCAACTACAAGACTCAGTAAGTAGCCGAGAAAGTAGTCCCGTCAATTTCAGAACCTAAAGAACACGTTATACTTAAGTTTCCACACTTCAAAAAAGAAAAATCACACACGAGTCCTACTCACTGTGTCAAGCCTTATTTAAAACACACCAAAAAAACCCCTAAAAGAAATAGTTCCACAACCAAAACAGAACAAACAAGTAACACTAACTAAAACCACGCATCCAAATACACTGTTTATCAGTCACCAACCCGAAAACTCTCTTTTCAACGTGTCTCGTTTGTATACCTCCTCACAACTAACCTTATCCTTTACAAACACTAAATTGCAAATCAAAAAACTTACACATAACATAAACTCTTCAAATAACATTTATACACTCATACCCCAAATGACAGGTAAACCACCAAAAGTAAAATTACTCAAATCATTACAAAAAAATACTTGTACAATATTTAGTTACAAAACAACCCCCAAACCACACCAAACCACAAAGAAGTTACCTCAAAACAGCAAACCTACAATTTAAAACAATTAATCCACTAAGACCAAACTTAACAATAATACATTAAAAAAACACCGAAAAAAAAAAAAACCCAAAAAAACCACAAACAAACAACCAAAAAAAAAGAACACCCACCCAAAAATACCCAATCGCTCCAACACAAATTTACTTCTCAGGATCAAAACAGTACGACCTTTTAATAACCTAATTCTATTATTTCTGCATCTCTTTTAACACCTAAAATAACTACAACTCACACTTGAACCACATTAAATGAACTTACTTATTAACTAGCCAAATGAAACAATAACACATCTATAACATTAAATAAATTACTGCCAAATAGGAACATCTTTAAACATACTACCTTACAAAATAAAACAACTGTTCATTTTTTATTATTCACACACAATCATAAATATAAAACATTTAAAAAATATATAAATTGATGAAATCACAAGAAATCAATTTACAAAAACATTACAAAAATTTTAAATTAATCAATCCCACATAAATAAAAAATAACGAAATAATATTTTCAAGAATTAAAACATCACTAAATAACTTAAATCATTATTAAAAACTAAAATACTCATCTTATTAATAATTACCGCTTTTTATCTCCCCTACCGATTTAAATTTTTACATAGAACTCTACAAAAATCCTTAACAAGTAGATTTATAACTTAAATTTAAAACATTTATAGATAAACATACTTCATGAATAATCTACACACCAAACAACTAAACTAACAAGAAAAACCTAATAAAATACTAATATATTCATAACATCAAAACCCCAAATCATTAACATAAAAACCCATATAAACACATGAAAATACCCACAGTTAAAAAAGACGTACCTTAATGAACATATTCACAGCTTAATAATTCATTACAAACTCTTACCAATTAATGATTAACATTAATTACTTGATACCAATAAAATACAAGAAAATGTTACTTTAGCCAATAACTATAATAAAATATCATAACTAATAACTTAAAATCACACTTTATTAAAAATATAAAACGGTGAAGCAACGTATCATAAAAAATCCCATTATTATCACTACACAGATATACGTATATACATATATCTATCTACAGATAGATAGATCATATATCCATCTCAACAGCAGCATCTGGGACCGATTCCTGTTTTCTCTCTTGTCTCCTAAATTTATTAGCCATAGAGGATGGAGTAAGGAAATAATTTTATTTATCACCTTGTTCTCCAGAAACCTGAAAAACAAAATAAAACAGAACAAAAAGAAAAAAAAGAAAACCACATTTGAAAGGCAGATCCTCACCAGCAGCTGGTCCATCTCCTACGGGGGACCATATTCTAGGGCACTTTTGGTGCACTTGCCTGAACCTGTCAGGGCACTCTGTGCCTGCAGAAGAGATTTTTTTTGTCAGGGAGAGGCAAGGGGAGGAGAAATAACGTTCGAGACAGCTCAAATCCATTACTGTGCCACTTCCTGTGCAGCAGGTCCTGTGACAGGATGGGAACTGAGGCTGCTTGAAATTTAAAAGCTAAAGACACCAGCACAAGGTGTCCTTTTGCTTTGTCAAGGAAGTGATTCCCAAATCACACAGCCCCCCCACCATCGTCCCTCCTACCACCACCTGAAAGCCTCTTGATTCTCTTCTCAAAAACACAAGGGACACCTCAGAGTTCAGCAAGTTCTGCCAGTGCAGCCCTCGGTGCCCCCGTCTCCAGCTCTGTCCCCCTTGCTTTCATCCTCAGCCACGTCATTCTTCAGCCGTGGACAGGAAATTGTCCCCATTTCTCCCGTACTTGGCTGGTTACCTTTTCTCTAAGCCGTGCAGGACCCCCGAGAGGAGGCTGTGATCCTCTATCAGCTCATGGGCAGCTCTAGAGGTGACACGGGCAGCACTCTGTCATATCTCCAGAATACGACGCTGAAACAGAGAATGCAACTTGTTCTTTTACAGCCAAGATCTGATTATCTAAAATAAAATGAGCAATTTGGCTGGTACCCGATCAACTCCCAGCTAAAATGAACACCGCCTGTTCTCAGCAACTCCAGAGAAGGAAAGACATTCTCCCTTCAACGCTTCGCACCACAGGTGCTGCTCTTACAAGAAGTATTCAGGTAGCAAGACAATTTTCTCTTTTTGTCCGAGGTTTTGATACCTGAAATCCTCAGGGTGGATGCTCCCAAACCTGAGAGCTCCCGGCAGGCGAGGTTCCCTCCTGCCGAAGCACTGTGCAGGTGACAAACGTGCTGGCTGGGGAAATAGAGACCCCAAAAAGAAAAGGCCCCGACTGCAGGAGCAAAACCACGGCACCCCCGTGAGGCTCCACGACGGCAGGAACCGGTCCCAGTTTCAGGGGATAAGGATGGGACCGGTTTAGACACAAGCAAAATTATTTCTCCCTCCACACATCCACAAAACCAACAAGGAACAGATTTTCAAGAGGACCAAGGCAGAATCAGCTATTCCTTTCTGTTTGGTACTTGAGATCTCGAGGCCAATACAAGCTTTTGTGGTTTTGGGGTATTTGGGAACTGTTCTTTTTCAATTCTTACCTGGGAGCCCTGGTCACACAAAGGACTGCTGAAAAAGGCAAGAATGACCTGGAAAATCCTCTGGTAGACATAGAGCTCACAGCAATGTTTGTCACGCAGCCCTTCCCCAAGAAATCTGAGGATCCACTCGTGCTGTTTTGTACTGGAAGCCATAAAGAAAAATACCGCCGTCAGACATTCCGACATTTCCAAAGGATACCTGCTCTTAAGAGCACAAAACCCCGGTTCCCTCTGAGTGCCAGCTCAGGAATTACCACAGCTTGTTCTGGACTTCTCAATTTTCCATTCCTATCAAATTTAATCGCTAACATCCATTGGGAACAGTCAGTCTGCAGCCCAAACATGCAGTGGAAATGGAATTTTACAAGTTGCTGTTTCTAAAATACTTCAGTTGAACTCCAAGTTACTAACCTAAACTCAAAGAGGAATTGTAGCTAGCCGGGGCAGAACATTCTTTTCTTGTGCTCACAGAGCATACACAGCACAACTCATTGTGCGTTAGTATTAAGAAGACAACAAAAACCCCACAGAAATAACATTTTGAATTCCTATATGAAACAGAAGAAAGACGCTTCTAATTAACTACCTGTGGGAGAATGAGGTTTCATTGTATTTTTGCGGCTGTTTCTAATACCTTTCTGAAGAATTACTGGGTACCTAAAATGGGACTCTTACCTCAAAATCAAAACTGTAGAAAAGCTGGAGAAAACCTGGTACCTTTCTCAGGTCCAAATACCAGTGCGACAGAAGGAATCTCTTTACCCTTATGTACACGTGCTCCTCTGTAAAGAGAAAAAGCTGGCATGGTGGAGGAGGACAGCGCTCCCAATCCACAAGCACGGATGACAATTCGTGGAAGCTGCAGTCAGTGAGCGTGCAGCGCTCCGAGCTGGGAGAACAGCCCGGCAACTGCAGAAGGCCCTTGCTCTGAGGCGCGTTCCCATTGCTGCCCACCCTCCCCTTCTCTTGCCCAGGAGGAAAAGCTCAGGCAAGAGCGCACGAGCACAGAGCAGGTGAGGGGATCGACACTCCCCAGGCCTCTGTTTTTCACCCCAGCAGTGACCCACGCAGCACGTTCCAGTACCTGGCTTCAGGATCTGCTGTGCCACACGAGCAGCGCAGAGGGTGAGGGAGAAGGTGAACCTGAGGCTTGGCTGCCTGATTCCGTTCTGCACGGCATCCAAGAGATACAGCAACGGCAAGGGCCCCGGGAGAGAAGCCTGAAGCACAGCCCAAATGAACACAGCAGGAGCACAAAGACATCGATCAGCTTCCGGGACATTTCACGGGTCACACAGGTAAGAGCCCCAGTTCAGCAAATCTGAGGGTTTGGTGACGTCAGGATCAAAACACCCGGAAACCTGTGAGAAAGAAACTGAACTGCACCCGGCTAAAAGCCGTCCCTGCCTCAAACTCCTTCAAACAACTTGTTCACGAGGAGGCAGGGATTGATTCAATACTCACCAGCCCATCTGGCCAAGGTCAGAGCTCTGTGCCCACCCAGGACACGGCAAACAGCAGGGACCTTTCTCCCACTCTCCAGCACGGACCTGTGAAGCCAGGGAGAAGTTTACAGAACAGAAGCAGCCAGAAGATGCTCTCTACTTCCATATGCTCTCTGATCGATCATTCCCAAGGAAAGTCCCCACGGATCGGAAGCAACAACCTCTCATTTCTCCTCCGCAATCATCACTGCTTGCCTTTCTGTGCGTTTCCTCCCGTGCCCGTCCCCAGAGCACATTAAGTCCATCTTTTGTTCCCAACCGCAGCTCTCCAGCACAAATGCCACTCCTCACACACACAAAGCAAACACTCATCTGCTTCAGCTTTTGGCTTAGAAAGTAAAAACCTCAGTGCGTCCGGCTATGTGATTAAAACACAGAGACGCACGGGTGGACATAGATGGAAAGCTTTTCAGGAGAGAAAAGAGCTGATTCGCTAGCACGCCTCCATACAGCTTCAGAAAAATCAGAATCCATAGCAACTCCTAAGACCCCTGCTGAGGGACCCAGCCCTCCTGGGGACACCCAATGCAGCAGCTACGGAAAAAGCATGGGAGAAGCCAAGCTTGGGGTGAAAAAAAGATGACATCAATACAGCAGCCTGTAAAAAGCCTTCACACAGCAACAGTGGGAACCAGTCCCATTTGCTCCGTCCCTGCTTTTTGGGACGACACAAACAGGAAATGAAAACACGTGCAACACAAGGCACACCTATAGGGTGTACCAGGTGCTCCTTTTGGCAGCGTGGATGACAAAGGTCTCTCTGCGCACTTACAGGCAGCCCGGTTTCAATCCATCCTTAGCCCAAGCCTTCCTCGCCTCCCATTCGCCAGCGCTCTGCGCTGGCCTTTGGAGCGCTGGCCCCGTCCTCCCGCAGCAGCACGGCACCGGAACACAGCGAGGCAAAGCGTGCCGGAGCCGCCCGTGCTGTCAGCGTACCTGTCAGCTCCCGGCGGTGGGCAACTCCGGCCCTGCGGGCAAGGGGGAGACGGCTCGGGCACCTCCAGCGGCTGCTCTGCCCCGATGCTTTCGCGTTCTCCTGCATTTCCCTGCAGCGGAGGGGGTCCGGGACGGGGGCGGATCGTGTCAGAGTGGAGACGGCGGGGAAGCACGGGGAGGCGGCGGGAACGCGGCGGGACGGCGACGACTCGCTTGACCTTCCAAAGATGGCGGCAGGAGGGGCGGGGAAAGCCGGGGCCCCGCTCCGCCGCCCGCGCGCCGCCCCGGCGGCATTTTCCGGCACGCGGTCGCTTCCAGCGTCTAGAGAGGGACGCGCGCGGGGATCGGGAAAGGGGAGTGCAGCCCTGTTCCGACGCCGCTCGCCCCCCGCCCGCCGCCCCCGGCCCGTGAGCGCTGCGACCGCGCCTCCGCCGCCCGCCGAAAGCGGCCCCGCCGGGCCGCCCTCGCCGCTGCCGTTCTTCTCGGTCATCGGGTCCCTTTGCTCTCCCGAATCTCCTTCACCCCTCCCCTCTATTTACAGACACCGCCCCGCTTGCCGCTCGCTCCCGCGCCTCGCCCTTCCCACGCTCGGCAGCCGTCCTTCCCCCCGTCAGCCGGCACCCAGCGGCGCGGGGCAGGGCGCTGGCTGGGGGGGGGCTGCAGTACCGCTCTCTGTCCACAAGGCGGCAGCACCGCCGCCGGCCACAGCCGGGGGCTGCCGCTCGCCCGGAGGGAAGGGAGGCAGAAAAGAACGGGGGCGATCCCCTTGGAAAAATCCTGAAAAATAAACGGCCCAAAAAACACCCGCACACAAACTAAAACACACTGCCTCTAACCCAATACAACCCCTCCAAAATCCTTTTCTTTTAAACTCTCTCTAACTATCTTTCATATTTATACTTTTCACATTCCCATTTATCATGTATATTGATGCATGATGTTATTTCGATTCTATATTAAATATCTTCCTATGACTTCTATTTATTTCTATTTTATCTTTTTATAGATCTAGATATCTATATGATACATTTCTATATTTATATTGCAAAAATAGTTCTGTTATTTAAAATAAAAGCCCTGCCTGTAACCAAATTCTAGCTCTATGATATTAATATTAACGATCTCTTATTTAAAAGAAAAATGCTGCCTGAAACCCACCCGCCCGCGGCGCAAGTGTGGCAACAGCCCGTGTCCGCAGTACTGGCAAGGCCGCGGGAAATCCCGGCGGGGCGGCGCCTGCGTGGCGCGCGGGCAGTGCAGCACGCGGACCACGATTTTCCCGCGCTTTTTTTTTTTTTTTTTTTTTTTTCTATCCGCCATATTGAGAAGGTCAAGAGTGTCCCGGCCGCCGCGACACTTTCAAGATGGCGGCCGCGTGAGGCCCTCGGAAGGGAGAGGCGTTTTTGCCGATGCCTGTCGGCGCCCGCTCACAACCTGACCGCCGGCGCAGCCGCTGAGCTCACAGTCCGTGGCCACGACACGGGAAAAAGCGAAAAAAATCCCGCGGGGCGGCGCCGGCGTCAGGGTGGCGTGCAGGCAGTGCAGTAGACAGACCGTGGTCCTCGTTTTTCCCGCCTTTTTTGCCGCCATATTGGGAAGGTCAAGCGAGTCCGCGACAACCCACTCCCAAGATGGCGGCCGCGGGAGGACCTCGGGCGACGGCTGCAGTCCCGCACTCTGGCCACAAGGCGGCGGCACTGCCGCCCGCCCTGGGGCTGCAGGCGGGGAAGGCGCGCAAAGAAGAACAGGCGCGACCCCCTTCAAAACATCCTCTGCAATAAATGCCCCTAAACAGCCCGCACGAAACCAAAAAACACCGACAAAAAAAAAAAAACAAACAAAAACCTGCCTCTAACCCAATAATAACCAAAATAAAAAATCTTTTCTTTTAAGCTATATTTCAATCTATATTATTTTTATATTTTTAATATTTATATTCACATTTTGATTTAAAATGTATACTGATGTATAATGATCATTTTATAATTTCTTACATTCATTCATATTACTTAAAGTTTATTTTATTTTATATTTTTATGCATGTCTTAATATATGGATTACATATTTCTATATTTAGATTGATATTTCTAAAAGGTTTATATTTTTAAAAATAAAATCCCTGCATCTATCCAAGTAAAAACCTAAAAAAAAAAAAAAAACCTCTTTTAAACTGTTTGTAAATTTATCTATATATTTTTCGCATTTATATTCAAATTTGCATTTTAAAGGTAGATTGATATATGTCGTTATTTATATTCTATCTCTTCCTATTGCTTATTTTTACTTATATTTTATATTTTTATATCTATCTTTATACATTGATTATATATTTTTATATTTAGAAGTCTATCAAAATAAAATGTATATTCATATTTTTTTGAATAAAAACCCTGCCTCGAACCAAATAAAAACCAAAAAAGCCCTTTCTTTAAACAATATTTAAATATTTATAGCATATTTTCATCATTATAATCACATTTGCATTTATACTTTCTATGGATGGATTATATTTATAAATGTATATCATATATATAATAAGATAACAAGATAGATAAAATATTATATATATTATATTTCATACATACTGCTAATACTTCTATTTACTTACATTTTAATTTTTATATAGATTTTAATGTACGTATGATATACTTCTATACATAGATTTCTAACTTATTTAGATTTCTAATTTTTACAATAAAAACCCTGCCTACTAACAAATACAAAATTTTAAAAATCCTTTTATTTTAAACTATATTTGAATATTTCTATATTCATGCTTTTGATATTTACATCTATATGCTCTTGTATATTATATTACAGTATATTGACGTACTATATTTAGATAGATATAATATATTACATGTAATGTGGTATAATAAGACATATACACTAGAATATCTATTAGGTATTGTATCGATTTCTGTGATTTTGTATTTTTTTTCTATTTTCTATTTCTATTTCTATATACACGTATATTAATTATACATTACATCCTCACAGCGCATACCTGGGGCTGTTCTGGCTTTCTTTCCAAATGAATTTAGCAATACTTTCCTATTTTTACCAATACCTATAAAAACGAAACATTTGCCAGGATTTAGTAGTATTCTACACACCCCCCTTCCTGTGCATTTTGGGGCAGCTTTGGGTCCCTCGGGGGGACGGCACCCGGCAGGACCCCCCCTCATTCGCCACCCACCTGCTCCTCCGCCGCAGCGTGCGTCCCTCTCCTAGGGACCTTAGGGTGCCCCAAATGACACCAGAGCCCCGAGTCTTCACCCCTTTTTCCTGGCCCCCAAAGAAGGCACAGAAGGAGTCTAACTGCCCCGGACAGCAGCCCAGCACTTGCTTCCATCCCTTTCCACATGTACATCCCCCCCGAAAGGGACTCTGCCGCAACAAGAAAGGGGGGCAGCCGCCAGAAGGGTCGAAGCTCCTGCCCAGCCTCGCTGTCACGGGCGAGGGGCAGAGAGAGGGAGCGGCAGAGACGGCGGGGACGCGGCACGGACGGCACGGCACCGAGCGGGGGCCGCTCTCAGCGCGATGCCGGCAAAGCCGCAGGTCCGGCGGGGCCGGGCGGGGTTTGACCGGCACGGGGGGATCCGCCGAGAGCCTCCGGCCCCGTGCGGGGGGACTCCCGCAAGGGCCCGGGGCCGCCGGGCTCCGGCCCTCTGGGCTTTATTCTCCGGCGCCCCCGGCCCCGCGGCTGCGGGGAAAGAAGGAACGGGGCGACGGCAAGAGAGGAGGGCTAGCAGGGCGTGAGACAGCGTATGGAGGGAGGGAGGTCGGGCTGTGGAGGAAAGCGGGAGGGCAAGGGAAAGGCCGGGAGCGGGGAAGAGGGACGGTGCACAGAGGAGGGAGAGAAGAGGAATAGAACGGAGGAGCGGGATAGGGACAGGGCAGTGGGGGTCGGGTTTGCGAGGGAGAGGAGGGGAGGGTCCGCGGACAAAGAACAGGAATACGGGGAGGAGGAAGGAAGGGTAGAGGGGGGGACGGGAGGGGAGACCGAAAAGGGAGAGAAAGGGGTCGGCTTTGGGGAGAGAGGGAACTAAGGGATAGAGAGAGAAAGAAGGGGAATACGGGAAGGAGGAAGAAAGGAAGAAGGATTGGTAGAGAGAGGGACAAGAGGGGGAGCCTCAGAGAGCGCCGATCCACCCCGAGCCCGCCCCGGCGGCCCGCCCTGCTCGGGATGCTGCGCTCGGCGGAGCTCGGCTCGGTTCGGCCCCACTCGGCTCCTCGCCTACACTCGGGCTGTTCTCCGCTAGACTCGGCTGGATTCGCCTCTTCGGCGCAGCTCGGCTCGCCTCAACTCGGAGCCGCTCGGCTCCGCTCGGCTCCGCTCGGCTCCCCGCGGCAGCGCGCCTCCCGCGCACGCGCACAGCTCGCCGCTCTCCTGCCGCCGAGCCCCGCGCCCGGCCCGGCCGGCGCACGGAAACCCCCGCGCCACATCAGACCCAGCAGTTTCTGCGCTAAACCCTTTCTGTCCTAGAAGGAGATAAACTTCTCTACCTCCTTCGTCTCCTCAGTTTTCTTCTTTGATTTCAAAATCAGAGTTACAAAAACCTACTCAACTACAAGACTCAGTAAGTAGCCGAGAAAGTAGTCCCGTCAATTTCAGAACCTAAAGAACACGTTATACTTAAGTTTCCACACTTCAAAAAAGAAAAATCACACACGAGTCCTACTCACTGTGTCAAGCCTTATTTAAAACACACCAAAAAAACCCCTAAAAGAAATAGTTCCACAACCAAAACAGAACAAACAAGTAACACTAACTAAAACCACGCATCCAAATACACTGTTTATCAGTCACCAACCCGAAAACTCTCTTTTCAACGTGTCTCGTTTGTATACCTCCTCACAACTAACCTTATCCTTTACAAACACTAAATTGCAAATCAAAAAACTTACACATAACATAAACTCTTCAAATAACATTTATACACTCATACCCCAAATGACAGGTAAACCACCAAAAGTAAAATTACTCAAATCATTACAAAAAAATACTTGTACAATATTTAGTTACAAAACAACCCCCAAACCACACCAAACCACAAAGAAGTTACCTCAAAACAGCAAACCTACAATTTAAAACAATTAATCCACTAAGACCAAACTTAACAATAATACATTAAAAAAACACCGAAAAAAAAAAAAAAAACCAAAAAAACCACAAACAAACAACCAAAAAAAAAGAACACCCACCCAAAAATACCCAATCGCTCCAACACAAATTTACTTCTCAGGATCAAAACAGTACGACCTTTTAATAACCTAATTCTATTATTTCTGCATCTCTTTTAACACCTAAAATAACTACAACTCACACTTGAACCACATTAAATGAACTTACTTATTAACTAGCCAAATGAAACAATAACACATCTATATCATTAAATAAATTACTGCCAAATAGGAACATCTTTAAACATACTACCTTACAAAATAAAACAACTGTTCATTTTTTATTATTCACACACAATCATAAATATAAAACATTTAAAAAATATATAAATTGATGAAATCACAAGAAATCAATTTACAAAAACATTACAAAAATTTTAAATTAATCAATCCCACATAAGTAAAAAATAACGAAATAATATTTTCAAGAATTAAAACATCACTAAATAACTTAAATCATTATTAAAAACTAAAATACTCATCTTATTAATAATTACCGCTTTTTATCTCCCCTACCGATTTAAATTTTTACATAGAACTCTACAAAAATCCTTAACAAGTAGATTTATAACTTAAATTTAAAACATTTATAGATAAACATACTTCATGAATAATCTACACACCAAACAACTAAACTAACAAGAAAAACCTAATAAAATACTAATATATTCATAACATCAAAACCCCAAATCATTAACATAAAAACCCATATAAACACATGAAAATACCCACAGTTAAAAAAGACGTACCTTAATGAACATATTCACAGCTTAATAATTCATTACAAACTCTTACCAATTAATGATTAACATTAATTACTTGATACCAATAAAATACAAGAAAATGTTACTTTAGCCAATAACTATAATAAAATATCATAACTAATAACTTAAAATCACACTTTATTAAAAATATAAAACGGTGAAGCAACGTATCATAAAAAATCCCATTATTATCACTACACAGATATACGTATATACATATATCTATCTACAGATAGATAGATCATATATCCATCTCAACAGCAGCATCTGGGACCGATTCCTGTTTTCTCTCTTGTCTCCTAAATTTATTAGCCATAGAGGATGGAGTAAGGAAATAATTTTATTTATCACCTTGTTCTCCAGAAACCTGAAAAACAAAATAAAACAGAACAAAAAGAAAAAAAAGAAAACCACATTTGAAAGGCAGATCCTCACCAGCAGCTGGTCCATCTCCTACGGGGGACCATATTCTAGGGCACTTTTGGTGCACTTGCCTGAACCTGTCAGGGCACTCTGTGCCTGCAGAAGAGATTTTTTTTGTCAGGGAGAGGCAAGGGGAGGAGAAATAACGTTCGAGACAGCTCAAATCCATTACTGTGCCACTTCCTGTGCAGCAGGTCCTGTGACAGGATGGGAACTGAGGCTGCTTGAAATTTAAAAGCTAAAGACACCAGCACAAGGTGTCCTTTTGCTTTGTCAAGGAAGTGATTCCCAAATCACACAGCCCCCCCACCATCGTCCCTCCTACCACCACCTGAAAGCCTCTTGATTCTCTTCTCAAAAACACAAGGGACACCTCAGAGTTCAGCAAGTTCTGCCAGTGCAGCCCTCGGTGCCCCCGTCTCCAGCTCTGTCCCCCTTGCTTTCATCCTCAGCCACGTCATTCTTCAGCCGTGGACAGGAAATTGTCCCCATTTCTCCCGTACTTCCCTGGTTACCTTTTCTCTAAGCCGTGCAGGACCCCCGAGAGGAGGCTGTGATCCTCTATCAGCTCATGGGCAGCTCTAGAGGTGACACGGGCAGCACTCTGTCATATCTCCAGAATACGACGCTGAAACAGAGAATGCAACTTGTTCTTTTACAGCCAAGATCTGATTATCTAAAATAAAATGAGCAATTTGGCTGGTACCCGATCAACTCCCAGCTAAAATGAACACCGCCTGTTCTCAGCAACTCCAGAGAAGGAAAGACATTCTCCCTTCAACGCTTCGCACCACAGGTGCTGCTCTTACAAGAAGTATTCAGGTAGCAAGACAATTTTCTCTTTTTGTCCGAGGTTTTGATACCTGAAATCCTCAGGGTGGATGCTCCCAAACCTGAGAGCTCCCGGCAGGCGAGGTTCCCTCCTGCCGAAGCACTGTGCAGGTGACAAACGTGCTGGCTGGGGAAATAGAGACCCCAAAAAGAAAAGGCCCCGACTGCAGGAGCAAAACCACGGCACCCCCGTGAGGCTCCACGACGGCAGGAACCGGTCCCAGTTTCAGGGGATAAGGATGGGACCGGTTTAGACACAAGCAAAATTATTTCTCCCTCCACACATCCACAAAACCAACAAGGAACAGATTTTCAAGAGGACCAAGGCAGAATCAGCTATTCCTTTCTGTTTGGTACTTGAGATCTCGAGGCCAATACAAGCTTTTGTGGTTTTGGGGTATTTGGGAACTGTTCTTTTTCAATTCTTACCTGGGAGCCCTGGTCACACAAAGGACTGCTGAAAAAGGCAAGAATGACCTGGAAAATCCTCTGGTAGACATAGAGCTCACAGCAATGTTTGTCACGCAGCCCTTCCCCAAGAAATCTGAGGATCCACTCGTGCTGTTTTGTACTGGAAGCCATAAAGAAAAATACCACCGTCAGACATTCCGACATTTCCAAAGGATACCTGCTCCTAAGAGCACAAAACCCCGGTTCCCTCTGAGTGCCAGCTCAGGAATTACCACAGCTTCTTCTGGACTTCTCCATTTCCATTCCTACCAAATTTAATCGCTAACATCCACTGGGAACAGTCAGTCTGCAGCCCAAACATGCAGTGGAAATGGAATTTTAGAAGTACCTGTTTCTAAAATACTTCAGTTGATCTCAAAGTTACTAACCTAAACTCCTTCAAACAACTTGTTCACGAGGAGGCAGGGATTGATTCAATACTCACCAGCCCATCTGGCCAAGGTCAGAGCTCTGTGCCCACCCAGGACACGGCAGCCAGCAGGGACCCTTCTCCCACTCTCCAGCACGGACCTGTGAAGCCAGGGAGAAGTTTACGGAGCAGCAACAGCCAGAAGATGCTCTCTGCTTCCGTACGCTCTCTGATCCATCACTCCCAAGGAAAGTCCCCACGGATCGGAAGCAACCACCTCTCATTTCTCCTCCGCAATCATCACTGCCTTGCCTTTCTCTGCAAGCGTTTCCTCCCGTGCCCGTCCCCAGAGCACCTTTAGTCCATCTTTTCCTCCCAACCGCAGCTCTCCAGCACAAATGCCACTCCTCACACAGACAAAGCAAACACTCATCTGCCTCAGCTTTTGGCCTAGAAAGCAAAAACCTCAACGCGTCCGCCTACGTGATTAAAACACAGAGACGCACGGGTGGACATAGATGGAAAGCTTTTCAGGAGAGAAAAGAGCTGATTCGCTAGCACGCCTCCATACAGCTTCAGAAAAATCAGAATCCACAGCAACTCCTAAGACCCCCTGCTGAGGAACCCAGCCCTCCTGGGAACACCCAATTCAGCAGCCACGGGAAAAGGATGGGAGAAGCCAAGCTTGGGGTGAAAAAAAGATGACATCAATACAGCAGCCTGTAAAAAGCCTTCACACAGCAACAGTGGGAACCAGTCCCATTTGCTCCGTCCCTGCTTTTTGCGATGACACAAACAGGAAATGAAAACACGTGAAACACAAGGCACACCTATAGGGCGTACCAGGTGCTCCTTTTGGCAGCGTGGACGACAAAGGTCTCTCTGCGCACTTACAGGCAGCCCGGTTTCAATCCATCCTTAGCCCAAGCCTTCCTCGCCTCCCATTCGCCAGCGCTCTGCGCTGGCCTTTGGAGCGCTGGCCCCGTCCTCCCGCAGCAGCACGGCACCGGAACACAGCGAGGCAAAGCGTGCCGGAGCCGCCCGTGCTGTCAGCGTACCTGTCAGCTCCCGGCGGTGGGCAACTCCGGCCCTGCGGGCAAGGGGGAGACGGCTCGGGCACCTCCAGCGGCTGCTCTGCCCCGATGCTTTCGCGTTCTCCTGCATTTCCCTGCAGCGGAGGGGGTCCGGGACGGGGGCGGATCGTGTCAGAGTGGAGACGGCGGGGAAGCACGGGGAGGCGGCGGGAACGCGGCGGGACGGCGACGACTCGCTTGACCTTCCAAAGATGGCGGCAGGAGGGGCGGGGAAAGCCGGGGCCCCGCTCCGCCGCCCGCGCGCCGCCCCGGCGGCATTTTCCGGCACGCGGTCGCTTCCAGCGTCTAGAGAGGGACGCGCGCGGGGATCGGGAAAGGGGAGTGCAGCCCTGTTCCGACGCCGCTCGCCCCCCGCCCGCCGCCCCCGGCCCGTGAGCGCTGCGACCGCGCCTCCGCCGCCCGCCGAAAGCGGCCCCGCCGGGCCGCCCTCGCCGCTGCCGTTCTTCTCGGTCATCGGGTCCCTTTGCTCTCCCGAATCTCCTTCACCCCTCCCCTCTATTTACAGACACCGCCCCGCTTGCCGCTCGCTCCCGCGCCTCGCCCTTCCCACGCTCGGCAGCCGTCCTTCCCCCCGTCAGCCGGCACCCAGCGGCGCGGGGCAGGGCGCTGGCTGGGGGGGGGCTGCAGTACCGCTCTCTGTCCACAAGGCGGCAGCACCGCCGCCGGCCACAGCCGGGGGCTGCCGCTCGCCCGGAGGGAAGGGAGGCAGAAAAGAACGGGGGCGATCCCCTTGGAAAAATCCTGAAAAATAAACGGCCCAAAAAACACCCGCACACAAACTAAAACACACTGCCTCTAACCCAATACAACCCCTCCAAAATCCTTTTCTTTTAAACTCTCTCTAACTATCTTTCATATTTATACTTTTCACATTCCCATTTATCATGTATATTGATGCATGATGTTATTTCGATTCTATATTAAATATCTTCCTATGACTTCTATTTATTTCTATTTTATCTTTTTATAGATCTAGATATCTATATGATACATTTCTATATTTATATTGCAAAAATAGTTCTGTTATTTAAAATAAAAGCCCTGCCTGTAACCAAATTCTAGCTCTATGATATTAATATTAACGATCTCTTATTTAAAAGAAAAATGCTGCCTGAAACCCACCCGCCCGCGGCGCAAGTGTGGCAACAGCCCGTGTCCGCAGTACTGGCAAGGCCGCGGGAAATCCCGGCGGGGCGGCGCCTGCGTGGCGCGCGGGCAGTGCAGCACGCGGACCACGATTTTCCCGCGCTTTTTTTTTTTTTTTTTTTTTTTTTTTTTCTATCCGCCATATTGAGAAGGTCAAGAGTGTCCCGGCCGCCGCGACACTTTCAAGATGGCGGCCGCGTGAGGCCCTCGGAAGGGAGAGGCGTTTTTGCCGATGCCTGTCGGCGCCCGCTCACAACCTGACCGCCGGCGCAGCCGCTGAGCTCACAGTCCGTGGCCACGACACGGGAAAAAGCGAAAAAAATCCCGCGGGGCGGCGCCGGCGTCAGGGTGGCGTGCAGGCAGTGCAGTAAACAGACCGTGGTCCTCGTTTTTCCCGCCTTTTTTGCCGCCATATTGGGAAGGTCAAGCGAGTCCGCGACAACCCACTCCCAAGATGGCGGCCGCGGGAGGACCTCGGGCGACGGCTGCAGTCCCGCACTCTGGCCACAAGGCGGCGGCACTGCCGCCCGCCCTGGGGCTGCAGGCGGGGAAGGCGCGCAAAGAAGAACAGGCGCGACCCCCTTCAAAACATCCTCTGCAATAAATGCCCCTAAACAGCCCGCACGAAACCAAAAAACACCGACAAAAAAAAAAAAACAAACAAAAACCTGCCTCTAACCCAATAATAACCAAAATAAAAAATCTTTTCTTTTAAGCTATATTTCAATCTATATTATTTTTATATTTTTAATATTTATATTCACATTTTGATTTAAAATGTATACTGATGTATAATGATCATTTTATAATTTCTTACATTCATTCATATTACTTAAAGTTTATTTTATTTTATATTTTTATGCATGTCTTAATATATGGATTACATATTTCTATATTTAGATTGATATTTCTAAAAGGTTTATATTTTTAAAAATAAAATCCCTGCATCTATCCAAGTAAAAACCTAAAAAAAAAAAAAAAACCTCTTTTAAACTGTTTGTAAATTTATCTATATATTTTTCGCATTTATATTCAAATTTGCATTTTAAAGGTAGATTGATATATGTCGTTATTTATATTCTATCTCTTCCTATTGCTTATTTTTACTTATATTTTATATTTTTATATCTATCTTTATACATTGATTATATATTTTTATATTTAGAAGTCTATCAAAATAAAATGTATATTCATATTTTTTTGAATAAAAACCCTGCCTCGAACCAAATAAAAACCAAAAAAGCCCTTTCTTTAAACAATATTTAAATATTTATAGCATATTTTCATCATTATAATCACATTTGCATTTATACTTTCTATGGATGGATTATATTTATAAATGTATATCATATATATAATAAGATAACAAGATAGATAAAATATTATATATATTATATTTCATACATACTGCTAATACTTCTATTTACTTACATTTTAATTTTTATATAGATTTTAATGTACGTATGATATACTTCTATACATAGATTTCTAACTTATTTAGATTTCTAATTTTTACAATAAAAACCCTGCCTACTAACAAATACAAAATTTTAAAAATCCTTTTATTTTAAACTATATTTGAATATTTCTATATTCATGCTTTTGATATTTACATCTATATGCTCTTGTATATTATATTACAGTATATTGACGTACTATATTTAGATAGATATAATATATTACATGTAATGTGGTATAATAAGACATATACACTAGAATATCTATTAGGTATTGTATCGATTTCTGTGATTTTGTATTTTTTTTCTATTTTCTATTTCTATTTCTATATACACGTATATTAATTATACATTACATCCTCACAGCGCATACCTGGGGCTGTTCTGGCTTTCTTTCCAAATGAATTTAGCAATACTTTCCTATTTTTACCAATACCTATAAAAACGAAACATTTGCCAGGATTTAGTAGTATTCTACACACCCCCCTCCCTGTGCATTTGGGGGCAGCTTTGGGTCCCTCGGGGGGACGGCACCCGGCAGGACCCCCCCTCATTCGCCACCCACCTGCTCCTCCGCCGCAGCGTGCGTCCCTCTCCTAGGGACCTTGGGGTGCCCCAAATGACACCAGAGCCCCGAGTCTTCACCCCTTTTTCCTGGCCCCCAAAGAAGGCACAGGAGGAGTCTTAACTGGCCTGGACAGCAGCCCAGCACTTGCTTCCATCCCTTTCCACATGTACATCCCCCCCGAAAGGGACTCTGCCGCAACAAGAAAGGGGGGCAGCCGCCAGAAGGGTCGAAGCTCCTGCCCAGCCTCGCTGTCACGGGCGAGGGGCAGAGAGAGGGAGCGGCAGAGACGGCGGGGACGCGGCACGGACGGCACGGCACCGAGCGGGGGCCGCTCTCAGCGCGATGCCGGCAAAGCCGCAGGTCCGGCGGGGCCGGGCGGGGTTTGACCGGCACGGGGGGATCCGCCGAGAGCCTCCGGCCCCGTGCGGGGGGACTCCCGCAAGGGCCCGGGGCCGCCGGGCTCCGGCCCTCTGGGCTTTATGCTCCGGCGCCCCCGGCCCCGCGGCTGCGGGGAAAGAAGGAACGGGGCGACGGCAAGAGAGGAGGGCTAGCAGGGCGTGAGACAGCGTATGGAGGGAGGGAGGTCGGGCTGTGGAGGAAAGCGGGAGGGCAAGGGAAAGGCCGGGAGCGGGGAAGAGGGACGGTGCACAGAGGAGGGAGAGAAGAGGAATAGAACGGAGGAGCGGGATAGGGACAGGGCAGTGGGGGTCGGGTTTGCGAGGGAGAGGAGGGGAGGGTCCGCGGACAAAGAACAGGAATACGGGGAGGAGGAAGGAAGGGTAGAGGGGGGGACGGGAGGGGAGACCGAAAAGGGAGAGAAAGGGGTCGGCTTTGGGGAGAGAGGGAACTAAGGGATAGAGAGAGAAAGAAGGGGAATACGGGAAGGAGGAAGAAAGGAAGAAGGATTGGTAGAGAGAGGGACAAGAGGGGGAGCCTCAGAGAGCGCCGATCCACCCCGAGCCCGCCCCGGCGGCCCGCCCTGCTCGGGATGCTGCGCTCGGCGGAGCTCGGCTCGGTTCGGCCCCACTCGGCTCCTCGCCTACACTCGGGCTGTTCTCCGCTAGACTCGGCTGGATTCGCCTCTTCGGCGCAGCTCGGCTCGCCTCAACTCGGAGCCGCTCGCTCCGTTCCGCTCCCCGCGGGAGCGCGCCTCCCGCGCACGCGCACAGCTCGCCGCTCTCCTGCCGCCGAGCCCCGCGCCCGGCCCGGCCGGCGCACGGAAACCCCCGCGCCACATCAGACCCAGCAGTTTCTGCGCTAAACCCTTTCTGTCCTAGAAGGAGATAAACTTCTCTACCTCCTTCGTCTCCTCAGTTTTCTTCTTTGATTTCAAAATCAGAGTTACAAAAACCTACTCAACTACAAGACTCAGTAAGTAGCCGAGAAAGTAGTCCCGTCAATTTCAGAACCTAAAGAACACGTTATACTTAAGTTTCCACACTTCAAAAAAGAAAAATCACACACGAGTCCTACTCACTGTGTCAAGCCTTATTTAAAACACACCAAAAAACCCTAAAAGAAATAGTTCCACAACCAAAACAGAACAAACAAGTAACACTAACTAAAACCACGCATCCAAATACACTGTTTATCAGTCACCAACCCGAAAAATCTCTTTTCAACGTGTCTCGTTTGTATACCTCCTCACAACTAACCTTATCCTTTACAAACACTAAATTGCAAATCAAAAAACTTACACGTAACATAAACTCTTCAAATAACATTTATACACTCATACCCCAAATGACAGGTAAACCACCAAAAGTAAAATTACTCAAATCATTACAAACAAATACTTGTACAATATTTAGTTACAAAACAACCCCCAAACCACACCAAACCACAAAGAAGTTACCTCAAAACAGCAAACCTACAATTTAAAACAATTAATCCACTAAGACCAAACTTAACAATAATACATTAAAAAAACACCAAAAAAAAAAAACCCAAAAAAACCACAAACAAACAACCAAAAAAAAAGAACACCCACCCAAAAATACCCAATCGCTCCAACACAAATTTACTTCTCAGTATCAAAACAGTACGACCTTTTAATAACCTAATTCTATTATTTCTGCATCTCTTTTAACACCTAAAATAACTACAACTCACACTTGAACCACATTAAATGAACTTACTTATTAACTAGCCAAATGAAACAATAACACATCTATAACATTAAATAAATTACTGCCAAATAGGAACATCTTTAAACATACTACCTTACAAAATAAAACAACTGTTCATTTTTTATTATTCACACACAATCATAAATATAAAACATTTAAAAAATATATAAATTGATGAAATCACAAGAAATCAATTTACAAAAACATTACAAAAATTTTAAATTAATCAATCACACATAAATAAAAAATAACGAAATAATATTTTCAAGAATTAAAACATCACTAAATAACTTAAATCATTATTAAAAACTAAAATACTCATCTTATTAATAATTACCGCTTTTTATCTCCCCTACCGATTTAAATTTTTACATAGAACTCTACAAAAATCCTTAACAAGTAGATTTATAACTTAAATTTAAAACATTTATAGATAAACATACTTCATGAATAATCTACACACCAAACAACTAAACTAACAAGAAAAACCTAATAAAATACTAATATATTCATAACATCAAAACCCCAAATCATTAACATAAAAACCCATATAAACACATGAAAATACCCACAGTTAAAAAAGACGTACCTTAATGAACAATATTCACAGCTTAATAATTCATTACAAACTCTTACCAATTAATGATTAACATTAATTACTTGATACCAATAAAATACAAGAAAATGTTACTTTAGCCAATAACTATAATAAAATATCATAACTAATAACTTAAAATCTCACTTTATTAAAAATATACAACGGTGAAGCAACGTATCATAAAAAATCCCATTATTATCACTACACAGCTATACGTATATACATATATCTATCTACAGATAGATAGATCATATATCCATCTCAACAGCAGCATCTGCGACCGATTCCTGTTTTCTCTCTTGTCTCCTAAATTTATTAGCCATAGAGGATGGAGTAAGGAAATAATTTTATTTATCACCTTGTTCTCCAGAAACCTGAAAAACAAAATAAAACAGAACAAAAAGAAAAAAAAGAAAACCACATTTGAAAGGCAGATCCTCACCAGCAGCTGGTCCATCTCCTACGGGGGACCATATTCTAGGGCACTTTTGGTGCACTTGCCTGAACCTGTCAGGGCACTCTGTGCCTGCAGAAGAGATTTTTTTTGTCAGGGAGAGGCAAGGGGAGGAGAAATAACGTTCTAGACAGCTCAAATCCATTACTGTGCCACTTCCTGTGCAGCAGGTCCTGTGACAGGATGGGAACTGAGGCTGCTTGAAATTTAAAAGCTGAAGACACCAGCACAAGGTGTCCTTTTGCTTTGTCAAGGAAGTGATTCCCAAATCACACAGCCCCCCCACCATCGTCCCTCCTACCACCACCTGAAAGCCTCTTGATTCTCTTCTCAAAAACACAAGGGACACCTCAGAGTTCAGCAAGTTCTGCCAGTGCAGCCCTCGGTGCCCCCGTCTCCAGGTCTGTCCCCCTTGCTTTCATCCTCAGCCACGTCATTCTTCAGCCGTGGACAGGAAATTGTCCCCATTTCTCCCGTACTTCCCTGGTTACCTTTTCTCTAAGCCGTGCAGGACCCCCGAGAGGAGGCTGTGATCCTCTATCAGCTCATGGGCAGCTCTAGAGGTGACACGGGCAGCACTCTGTCGTATCTCCAGAATACGACGCTGAAACAGAGAATGCAACTTGTTCTTTTACAGCCAAGATCTGATTATCTAAAATAAAATGAGCAATTTGGCTGGTACCCGATCAACTCCCAGCTAAAATGAACACCGCCTGTTCTCAGCAACTCCAGAGAAGGAAAGACATTCTCCCTTCAACGCTTCACACCACAGGTGCTGCTCTTACAAGAAGTATTCAGGTAGCAAGACAATTTTCTCTTTTTGTCCGAGGTTTTGATACCTGAAATCCTCAGGGTGGATGCTCCCAAACCTGAGAGCTCCCGGCAGGCGAGGTTCCCTCCTGCCGAAGCACTGTGCAGGTGACAAACGTGCTGGCTGGGGAAATAGAGACCCCAAAAAGAAAAGGCCCCGACTGCAGGAGCAAAACCACGGCACCCCCGTGAGGCTCCACGACGGCAGGAACCGGTCCCAGTTTCAGGGGATAAGGATGGGACTGGTTTAGACACAAGCAAAATTATTTCCCCATCCACACATCCACAAAACCAACAAGGAACAGATTTTCAAGAGGACCAAGGCAGAATCAGCTATTCCTTTCTGTTTGGTACTTGAGATCTCGAGGCCAATACAAGCTTTTGTGGTTTTGGGGTATTTGGGAACTGTTCTTTTTCAATTCTTACCTGGGAGCCCTGGTCACACAAAGGACTGCTGAAAAAGGCAAGAATGACCCGGAAAATCCTCTGGTAGACATAGAGCTCACAGCAATGTTTGTCACGCAGCCCTTCCCCAAGAAATCTGAGGATCCACTCGCGCTCTGTTTTCTACGGGAAGCCACAAAGAAAAACACCACCGTCAGACATTCCGACATTTCCAAAGGATACCTGCTCCTAAGAGCACAAAACCCCGGTTCCCTCCGAGTGCCAGCTCAGGGCTCACCACAGCTTCTTCTGGACTTCTCCATTTCCATTCCTACCAAATTTAATCGCTAACATCCACTGGGAACAGTCAGTCTGCAGCCCAAACATGCAGTGGAAATGGAATTTTAGAAGTACCTGTTTCTAAAATACTTCAGTTGATCTCAAAGTTACTAACCTAAACTCCTTCAAACAACTTGTTCACGAGGAGGCAGGGATTGATTCAATACTCACCAGCCCATCTGGCCAAGGTCAGAGCTCTGTGCCCACCCAGGACACGGCAGCCAGCAGGGACCCTTCTCCCACTCTCCAGCACGGACCTGTGAAGCCAGGGAGAAGTTTACGGAGCAGCAACAGCCAGAAGATGCTCTCTGCTTCCGTACGCTCTCTGATCCATCACTCCCAAGGAAAGTCCCCACGGATCGGAAGCAACCACCTCTCATTTCTCCTCCGCAATCATCACTGCCTTGCCTTTCTCTGCAAGCGTTTCCTCCCGTGCCCGTCCCCAGAGCACCTTTAGTCCATCTTTTCCTCCCAACCGCAGCTCTCCAGCACAAATGCCACTCCTCACACAGACAAAGCAAACACTCATCTGCCTCAGCTTTTGGCCTAGAAAGCAAAAACCTCAACGCGTCCGCCTACGTGATTAAAACACAGAGACGCACGGGTGGACATAGATGGAAAGCTTTTCAGGAGAGAAAAGAGCTGATTCGCTAGCACGCCTCCATACAGCTTCAGAAAAATCAGAATCCACAGCAACTCCTAAGACCCCCTGCTGAGGAACCCAGCCCTCCTGGGAACACCCAATTCAGCAGCCACGGGAAAAGGATGGGAGAAGCCAAGCTTGGGGTGAAAAAAAGATGACATCAATACAGCAGCCTGTAAAAAGCCTTCACACAGCAACAGTGGGAACCAGTCCCATTTGCTCCGTCCCTGCTTTTTGCGATGACACAAACAGGAAATGAAAACACGTGAAACACAAGGCACACCTATAGGGCGTACCAGGTGCTCCTTTTGGCAGCGTGGACGACAAAGGTCTCTCTGCGCACTTACAGGCAGCCCGGTTTCAATCCATCCTTAGCCCAAGCCTTCCTCGCCTCCCATTCGCCAGCGCTCTGCGCTGGCCTTTGGAGCGCTGGCCCCGTCCTCCCGCAGCAGCACGGCACCGGAACACAGCGAGGCAAAGCGTGCCGGAGCCGCCCGTGCTGTCAGCGTACCTGTCAGCTCCCGGCGGTGGGCAACTCCGGCCCTGCGGGCAAGGGGGAGACGGCTCGGGCACCTCCAGCGGCTGCTCTGCCCCGATGCTTTCGCGTTCTCCTGCATTTCCCTGCAGCGGAGGGGGTCCGGGACGGGGGCGGATCGTGTCAGAGTGGAGACGGCGGGGAAGCACGGGGAGGCGGCGGGAACGCGGCGGGACGGCGACGACTCGCTTGACCTTCCAAAGATGGCGGCAGGAGGGGCGGGGAAAGCCGGGGCCCCGCTCCGCCGCCCGCGCGCCGCCCCGGCGGCATTTTCCGGCACGCGGTCGCTTCCAGCGTCTAGAGAGGGACGCGCGCGGGGATCGGGAAAGGGGAGTGCAGCCCTGTTCCGACGCCGCTCGCCCCCCGCCCGCCGCCCCCGGCCCGTGAGCGCTGCGACCGCGCCTCCGCCGCCCGCCGAAAGCGGCCCCGCCGGGCCGCCCTCGCCGCTGCCGTTCTTCTCGGTCATCGGGTCCCTTTGCTCTCCCGAATCTCCTTCACCCCTCCCCTCTATTTACAGACACCGCCCCGCTTGCCGCTCGCTCCCGCGCCTCGCCCTTCCCACGCTCGGCAGCCGTCCTTCCCCCCGTCAGCCGGCACCCAGCGGCGCGGGGCAGGGCGCTGGCTGGGGGGGGGCTGCAGTACCGCTCTCTGTCCACAAGGCGGCAGCACCGCCGCCGGCCACAGCCGGGGGCTGCCGCTCGCCCGGAGGGAAGGGAGGCAGAAAAGAACGGGGGCGATCCCCTTGGAAAAATCCTGAAAAATAAACGGCCCAAAAAACACCCGCACACAAACTAAAACACACTGCCTCTAACCCAATACAACCCCTCCAAAATCCTTTTCTTTTAAACTCTCTCTAACTATCTTTCATATTTATACTTTTCACATTCCCATTTATCATGTATATTGATGCATGATGTTATTTCGATTCTATATTAAATATCTTCCTATGACTTCTATTTATTTCTATTTTATCTTTTTATAGATCTAGATATCTATATGATACATTTCTATATTTATATTGCAAAAATAGTTCTGTTATTTAAAATAAAAGCCCTGCCTGTAACCAAATTCTAGCTCTATGATATTAATATTAACGATCTCTTATTTAAAAGAAAAATGCTGCCTGAAACCCACCCGCCCGCGGCGCAAGTGTGGCAACAGCCCGTGTCCGCAGTACTGGCAAGGCCGCGGGAAATCCCGGCGGGGCGGCGCCTGCGTGGCGCGCGGGCAGTGCAGCACGCGGACCACGATTTTCCCGCGCTTTTTTTTTTTTTTTTTTTTTTTTTTTCTATCCGCCATATTGAGAAGGTCAAGAGTGTCCCGGCCGCCGCGACACTTTCAAGATGGCGGCCGCGTGAGGCCCTCGGAAGGGAGAGGCGTTTTTGCCGATGCCTGTCGGCGCCCGCTCACAACCTGACCGCCGGCGCAGCCGCTGAGCTCACAGTCCGTGGCCACGACACGGGAAAAAGCGAAAAAAATCCCGCGGGGCGGCGCCGGCGTCAGGGTGGCGTGCAGGCAGTGCAGTAGACAGACCGTGGTCCTCGTTTTTCCCGCCTTTTTTGCCGCCATATTGGGAAGGTCAAGCGAGTCCGCGACAACCCACTCCCAAGATGGCGGCCGCGGGAGGACCTCGGGCGACGGCTGCAGTCCCGCACTCTGGCCACAAGGCGGCGGCACTGCCGCCCGCCCTGGGGCTGCAGGCGGGGAAGGCGCGCAAAGAAGAACAGGCGCGACCCCCTTCAAAACATCCTCTGCAATAAATGCCCCTAAACAGCCCGCACGAAACCAAAAAACACCGACAAAAAAAAAAAAACAAACAAAAACCTGCCTCTAACCCAATAATAACCAAAATAAAAAATCTTTTCTTTTAAGCTATATTTCAATCTATATTATTTTTATATTTTTAATATTTATATTCACATTTTGATTTAAAATGTATACTGATGTATAATGATCATTTTATAATTTCTTACATTCATTCATATTACTTAAAGTTTATTTTATTTTATATTTTTATGCATGTCTTAATATATGGATTACATATTTCTATATTTAGATTGATATTTCTAAAAGGTTTATATTTTTAAAAATAAAATCCCTGCATCTATCCAAGTAAAAACCTAAAAAAAAAAAAAAAACCTCTTTTAAACTGTTTGTAAATTTATCTATATATTTTTCGCATTTATATTCAAATTTGCATTTTAAAGGTAGATTGATATATGTCGTTATTTATATTCTATCTCTTCCTATTGCTTATTTTTACTTATATTTTATATTTTTATATCTATCTTTATACATTGATTATATATTTTTATATTTAGAAGTCTATCAAAATAAAATGTATATTCATATTTTTTTGAATAAAAACCCTGCCTCGAACCAAATAAAAACCAAAAAAGCCCTTTCTTTAAACAATATTTAAATATTTATAGCATATTTTCATCATTATAATCACATTTGCATTTATACTTTCTATGGATGGATTATATTTATAAATGTATATCATATATATAATAAGATAACAAGATAGATAAAATATTATATATATTATATTTCATACATACTGCTAATACTTCTATTTACTTACATTTTAATTTTTATATAGATTTTAATGTACGTATGATATACTTCTATACATAGATTTCTAACTTATTTAGATTTCTAATTTTTACAATAAAAACCCTGCCTACTAACAAATACAAAATTTTAAAAATCCTTTTATTTTAAACTATATTTGAATATTTCTATATTCATGCTTTTGATATTTACATCTATATGCTCTTGTATATTATATTACAGTATATTGACGTACTATATTTAGATAGATATAATATATTACATGTAATGTGGTATAATAAGACATATACACTAGAATATCTATTAGGTATTGTATCGATTTCTGTGATTTTGTATTTTTTTTCTATTTTCTATTTCTATTTCTATATACACGTATATTAATTATACATTACATCCTCACAGCGCATACCTGGGGCTGTTCTGGCTTTCTTTCCAAATGAATTTAGCAATACTTTCCTATTTTTACCAATACCTATAAAAACGAAACATTTGCCAGGATTTAGTAGTATTCTACACACCCCCCTTCCTGTGCATTTTGGGGCAGCTTTGGGTCCCTCGGGGGGACGGCACCCGGCAGGACCCCCCCTCATTCGCCACCCACCTGCTCCTCCGCCGCAGCGTGCGTCCCTCTCCTAGGGACCTTAGGGTGCCCCAAATGACACCAGAGCCCCGAGTCTTCACCCCTTTTTCCTGGCCCCCAAAGAAGGCACAGAAGGAGTCTAACTGCCCCGGACAGCAGCCCAGCACTTGCTTCCATCCCTTTCCACATGTACATCCCCCCCGAAAGGGACTCTGCCGCAACAAGAAAGGGGGGCAGCCGCCAGAAGGGTCGAAGCTCCTGCCCAGCCTCGCTGTCACGGGCGAGGGGCAGAGAGAGGGAGCGGCAGAGACGGCGGGGACGCGGCACGGACGGCACGGCACCGAGCGGGGGCCGCTCTCAGCGCGATGCCGGCAAAGCCGCAGGTCCGGCGGGGCCGGGCGGGGTTTGACCGGCACGGGGGGATCCGCCGAGAGCCTCCGGCCCCGTGCGGGGGGACTCCCGCAAGGGCCCGGGGCCGCCGGGCTCCGGCCCTCTGGGCTTTATGCTCCGGCGCCCCCGGCCCCGCGGCTGCGGGGAAAGAAGGAACGGGGCGACGGCAAGAGAGGAGGGCTAGCAGGGCGTGAGACAGCGTATGGAGGGAGGGAGGTCGGGCTGTGGAGGAAAGCGGGAGGGCAAGGGAAAGGCCGGGAGCGGGGAAGAGGGACGGTGCACAGAGGAGGGAGAGAAGAGGAATAGAACGGAGGAGCGGGATAGGGACAGGGCAGTGGGGGTCGGGTTTGCGAGGGAGGGGAGGGGAGGGTCCGCGGACAAAGAACAGGAATACGGGGAGGAGGAAGGAAGGGTAGAGGGGGGGACGGGAGGGGAGACCGAAAAGGGAGAGAAAGGGGTCGGCTTTGGGGAGAGAGGGAACTAAGGGATAGAGAGAGAAAGAAGGGGAATACGGGAAGGAGGAAGAAAGGAAGAAGGATTGGTAGAGAGAGGGACAAGAGGGGGAGCCTCAGAGAGCGCCGATCCACCCCGAGCCCGCCCCGGCGGCCCGCCCTGCTCGGGATGCTGCGCTCGGCGGAGCTCGGCTCGGTTCGGCCCCACTCGGCTCCTCGCCTACACTCGGGCTGTTCTCCGCTAGACTCGGCTGGATTCGCCTCTTCGGCGCAGCTCGGCTCGCCTCAACTCGGAGCCGCTCGCTCCGCTCGGCTCCCCGCGGCAGCGCGCCTCCCGCGCACGCGCACAGCTCGCCGCTCTCCTGCCGCCGAGCCCCGCGCCCGGCCCGGCCGGCGCACGGAAACCCCCGCGCCACATCAGACCCAGCAGTTTCTGCGCTAAACCCTTTCTGTCCTAGAAGGAGATAAACTTCTCTACCTCCTTCGTCTCCTCAGTTTTCTTCTTTGATTTCAAAATCAGAGTTACAAAAACCTACTCAACTACAAGACTCAGTAAGTAGCCGATAAAGTAGTCCCGTCAATTTCAGAACCTAAAGAACACGTTATACTTAAGTTTCCACACTTCAAAAAAGAAAAATCACACACGAGTCCTACTCACTGTGTCAAGCCTTATTTAAAACACACCAAAAAAACCCCTAAAAGAAATAGTTCCACAACCAAAACAGAACAAACAAGTAACACTAACTAAAACCACGCATCCAAATACACTGTTTATCAGTCACCAACCCGAAAACTCTCTTTTCAACGTGTCTCGTTTGTATACCTCCTCACAACTAACCTTATCCTTTACAAACACTAAATTGCAAATCAAAAAACTTACACATAACATAAACTCTTCAAATAACATTTATACACTCATACCCCAAATGACAGGTAAACCACCAAAAGTAAAATTACTCAAATCATTACAAAAAAATACTTGTACAATATTTAGCTACAAAACAACCCCCAAACCACACCAAACCACAAAGAAGTTACCTCAAAACAGCAAACCTACAATTTAAAACAATTAATCCACTAAGACCAAACTTAACAATAATACATTAAAAAAACACCGAAAAAAAAAAAAAACCAAAAAAACCACAAACAAACAACCAAAAAAAAAGAACACCCACCCAAAAATACCCAATCGCTCCAACACAAATTTACTTCTCAGGATCAAAACAGTACGACCTTTTAATAACCTAATTCTATTATTTCTGCATCTCTTTTAACACCTAAAATAACTACAACTCACACTTGAACCACATTAAATGAACTTACTTATTAACTAGCCAAATGAAACAATAACACATCTATAACATTAAATAAATTACTGCCAAATAGGAACATCTTTAAACATACTACCTTACAAAATAAAACAACTGTTCATTTTTTATTATTCACACACAATCATAAATATAAAACATTTAAAAAATATATAAATTGATGAAATCACAAGAAATCAATTTACAAAAACATTACAAAAATTTTAAATTAATCAATCACACATAAATAAAAAATAACGAAATAATATTTTCAAGAATTAAAACATCACTAAATAACTTAAATCATTATTAAAAACTAAAATACTCATCTTATTAATAATTACCGCTTTTTATCTCCCCTACCGATTTAAATTTTTACATAGAACTCTACAAAAATCCTTAACAAGTAGATTTATAACTTAAATTTAAAACATTTATAGATAAACATACTTCATGAATAATCTACACACCAAACAACTAAACTAACAAGAAAAACCTAATAAAATACTAATATATTCATAACATCAAAACCCCAAATCATTAACATAAAAACCCATATAAACACATGAAAATACCCACAGTTAAAAAAGACGTACCTTAATGAACATATTCACAGCTTAATAATTCATTACAAACTCTTACCAATTAATGATTAACATTAATTACTTGATACCAATAAAATACAAGAAAATGTTACTTTAGCCAATAACTATAATAAAATATCATAACTAATAACTTAAAATCACACTTTATTAAAAATATAAAACGGTGAAGCAACGTATCATAAAAAATCCCATTATTATCACTACACAGATATACGTATATACATATATCTATCTACAGATAGATAGATCATATATCCATCTCAACAGCAGCATCTGGGACCGATTCCTGTTTTCTCTCTTGTCTCCTAAATTTATTAGCCATAGAGGATGGAGTAAGGAAATAATTTTATTTATCACCTTGTTCTCCAGAAACCTGAAAAACAAAATAAAACAGAACAAAAAGAAAAAAAAAGAAAACCACGTTTGAAAGGCAGATCCTCACCAGCAGCTGGTCCATCTCCTACGGGGGACCATATTCTAGGGCACTTTTGGTGCACTTGCCTGAACCTGTCAGGGCACTCTGTGCCTGCAGAAGAGATTTTTTTTGTCAGGGAGAGGCAAGGGGAGGAGAAATAACGTTCGAGACAGCTCAAATCCATTACTGTGCCACTTCCTGTGCAGCAGGTCCTGTGACAGGATGGGAACTGAGGCTGCTTGAAATTTAAAAGCTAAAGACACCAGCACAAGGTGTCCTTTTGCTTTGTCAAGGAAGTGATTCCCAAATCACACAGCCCCCCCACCATCGTCCCTCCTACCACCACCTGAAAGCCTCTTGATTCTCTTCTCAAAAACACAAGGGACACCTCAGAGTTCAGCAAGTTCTGCCAGTGCAGCCCTCGGTGCCCCCGTCTCCAGGTCTGTCCCCCTTGCTTTCATCCTCAGCCACGTCATTCTTCAGCCGTGGACAGGAAATTGTCCCCATTTCTCCCGTACTTCCCTGGTTACCTTTTCTCTAAGCCGTGCAGGACCCCCGAGAGGAGGCTGTGATCCTCTATCAGCTCATGGGCAGCTCTAGAGGTGACACGGGCAGCACTCTGTCGTATCTCCAGAATACGACGCTGAAACAGAGAATGCAACTTGTTCTTTTACAGCCAAGATCTGATTATCTAAAATAAAATGAGCAATTTGGCTGGTACCCGATCAACTCCCAGCTAAAATGAACACCGCCTGTTCTCAGCAACTCCAGAGAAGGAAAGACATTCTCCCTTCAACGCTTCGCACCACAGGTGCTGCTCTTACAAGAAGTATTCAGGTAGCAAGACAATTTTCTCTTTTTGTCCGAGGTTTTGATACCTGAAATCCTCAGGGTGGATGCTCCCAAACCTGAGAGCTCCCGGCAGGCGAGGTTCCCTCCTGCCGAAGCACTGTGCAGGTGACAAACGTGCTGGCTGGGGAAATAGAGACCCCAAAAAGAAAAGGCCCCGACTGCAGGAGCAAAACCACGGCACCCCCGTGAGGCTCCACGACGGCAGGAACCGGTCCCAGTTTCAGGGGATAAGGATGGGACCGGTTTAGACACAAGCAAAATTATTTCTCCCTCCACACATCCACAAAACCAACAAGGAACAGATTTTCAAGAGGACCAAGGCAGAATCAGCTATTCCTTTCTGTTTGGTACTTGAGATCTCGAGGCCAATACAAGCTTTTGTGGTTTTGGGGTATTTGGGAACTGTTCTTTTTCAATTCTTACCTGGGAGCCCTGGTCACACAAAGGACTGCTGAAAAAGGCAAGAATGACCTGGAAAATCCTCTGGTAGACATAGAGCTCACAGCAATGTTTGTCACGCAGCCCTTCCCCAAGAAATCTGAGGATCCACTCGTGCTGTTTTGTACTGGAAGCCATAAAGAAAAACACCGCCGTCAGACATTCCGACATTTCCAAAGGATACCTGCTCCTAAGAGCACAAAACCCCGGTTCCCTCTGAGTGCCAGCTCAGGAATTACCACAGCTTGTTCTGGACTTCTCAATTTTCCATTCCTATCAAATTTAATCGCTAACATCCATTGGGAACAGTCAGTCTGCAGCCCAAACATGCAGTGGAAATGGAATTTTAGAAGTTGCTGTTTCTAAAATACTTCAGTTGAACTCCAAGTTACTAACCTAAACTCAAAGAGGAATTGTAGCTAGCCGGGGCAGAACATTCTTTTCTTGTGCTCACAGAGCATACACAGCACAACTCATTGTGCGTTAGTATTAAGAAGACAACAAAAACCCCACAGAAATAACATTTTGAATTCCTATATGAAACAGAAGAAAGACGCTTCTAATTAACTACCTGTGGGAGAATGAGGTTTCATTGTATTTTTGCGGCTGTTTCTAATACCTTTCTGAAGAATTACTGGGTACCTAAAATGGGACTCTTACCTCAAAATCAAAACTGTAGAAAAGCTGGAGAAAACCTGGTACCTTTCTCAGGTCCAAATACCAGTGCGACAGAAGGAATCTCTTTACCCTTATGTACACGTGCTCCTCTGTAAAGAGAAAAAGCTGGCATGGTGGAGGAGGACAGCGCTCCCAATCCACAAGCACGGATGACAATTCGTGGAAGCTGCAGTCAGTGAGCGTGCAGCGCTCCGAGCTGGGAGAACAGCCCGGCAACTGCAGAAGGCCCTTGCTCTGAGGCGCGTTCCCATTGCTGCCCACCCTCCCCTTCTCTTGCCCAGGAGGAAAAGCTCAGGCAAGAGCGCACGAGCACAGAGCAGGTGAGGGGATCGACACTCCCCAGGCCTCTGTTTTTCACCCCAGCAGTGACCCACGCAGCACGTTCCAGTACCTGGCTTCAGGATCTGCTGTGCCACACGAGCAGCGCAGAGGGTGAGGGAGAAGGTGAACCTGAGGCTTGGCTGCCTGATTCCGTTCTGCACGGCATCCAAGAGATACAGCAACGGCAAGGGCCCCGGGAGAGAAGCCTGAAGCACAGCCCAAATGAACACAGCAGGAGCACAAAGACATCGATCAGCTTCCGGGACATTTCACGGGTCACACAGGTAAGAGCCCCAGTTCAGCAAATCTGAGGGTTTGGTGACGTCAGGATCAAAACACCCGGAAACCTGTGAGAAAGAAACTGAACTGCACCCGGCTAAAAGCCGTCCCTGCCTCAAACTCCTTCAAACAACTTGTTCACGAGGAGGCAGGGATTGATTCAATACTCACCAGCCCATCTGGCCAAGGTCAGAGCTCTGTGCCCACCCAGGACACGGCAAACAGCAGGGACCTTTCTCCCACTCTCCAGCACGGACCTGTGAAGCCAGGGAGAAGTTTACAGAACAGAAGCAGCCAGAAGATGCTCTCTACTTCCATATGCTCTCTGATCGATCATTCCCAAGGAAAGTCCCCACGGATCGGAAGCAACAACCTCTCATTTCTCCTCCGCAATCATCACTGCTTGCCTTTCTGTGCGTTTCCTCCCGTGCCTGTCCCCAGAGCACATTAAGTCCATCTTTTGTTCCCAACCGCAGCTCTCCAGCACAAATGCCACTCCTCACACACACAAAGCAAACACTCATCTGCTTCAGCTTTTGGCTTAGAAAGTAAAAACCTCAGTGCGTCCGGCTATGTGATTAAAACACAGAGACGCACGGGTGGACATAGATGGAAAGCTTTTCAGGAGAGAAAAGAGCTGATTCGCTAGCACGCCTCCATACAGCTTCAGAAAAATCAGAATCCATAGCAACTCCTAAGACCCCTGCTGAGGGACCCAGCCCTCCTGGGGACACCCAATGCAGCAGCTACGGAAAAAGCATGGGAGAAGCCAAGCTTGGGGTGAAAAAAAGATGACATCAATACAGCAGCCTGTAAAAAGCCTTCACACAGCAACAGTGGGAACCAGTCCCATTTGCTCCGTCCCTGCTTTTTGGGACGACACAAACAGGAAATGAAAACACGTGCAACACAAGGCACACCTATAGGGTGTACCAGGTGCTCCTTTTGGCAGCGTGGATGACAAAGGTCTCTCTGCGCACTTACAGGCAGCCCGGTTTCAATCCATCCTTAGCCCAAGCCTTCCTCGCCTCCCATTCGCCAGCGCTCTGCTCTGGCCTTTGGAGCGCTGGCCCCGTCCTCCCGCAGCAGCACGGCACCGGAACACAGCGAGGCAAAGCGTGCCGGAGCCGCCCGTGCTGTCAGCGTACCTGTCAGCTCCCGGCGGTGGGCAACTCCGGCCCTGCGGGCAAGGGGGAGACGGCTCGGGCACCTCCAGCGGCTGCTCTGCCCCGATGCTTTCGCGTTCTCCTGCATTTCCCTGCAGCGGAGGGGGTCCGGGACGGGGGCGGATCGTGTCAGAGTGGAGACGGCGGGGAAGCACGGGGAGGCGGCGGGAACGCGGCGGGACGGCGACGACTCGCTTGACCTTCCAAAGATGGCGGCAGGAGGGGCGGGGAAAGCCGGGGCCCCGCTCCGCCGCCCGCGCGCCGCCCCGGCGGCATTTTCCGGCACGCGGTCGCTTCCAGCGTCTAGAGAGGGACGCGCGCGGGGATCGGGAAAGGGGAGTGCAGCCCTGTTCCGACGCCGCTCGCCCCCCGCCCGCCGCCCCCGGCCCGTGAGCGCTGCGACCGCGCCTCCGCCGCCCGCCGAAAGCGGCCCCGCCGGGCCGCCCTCGCCGCTGCCGTTCTTCTCGGTCATCGGGTCCCTTTGCTCTCCCGAATCTCCTTCACCCCTCCCCTCTATTTACAGACACCGCCCCGCTTGCCGCTCGCTCCCGCGCCTCGCCCTTCCCACGCTCGGCAGCCGTCCTTCCCCCCGTCAGCCGGCACCCAGCGGCGCGGGGCAGGGCGCTGGCTGGGGGGGGGCTGCAGTACCGCTCTCTGTCCACAAGGCGGCAGCACCGCCGCCGGCCACAGCCGGGGGCTGCCGCTCGCCCGGAGGGAAGGGAGGCAGAAAAGAACGGGGGCGATCCCCTTGGAAAAATCCTGAAAAATAAACGGCCCAAAAAACACCCGCACACAAACTAAAACACACTGCCTCTAACCCAATACAACCCCTCCAAAATCCTTTTCTTTTAAACTCTCTCTAACTATCTTTCATATTTATACTTTTCACATTCCCATTTATCATGTATATTGATGCATGATGTTATTTCGATTCTATATTAAATATCTTCCTATGACTTCTATTTATTTCTATTTTATCTTTTTATAGATCTAGATATCTATATGATACATTTCTATATTTATATTGCAAAAATAGTTCTGTTATTTAAAATAAAAGCCCTGCCTGTAACCAAATTCTAGCTCTATGATATTAATATTAACGATCTCTTATTTAAAAGAAAAATGCTGCCTGAAACCCACCCGCCCGCGGCGCAAGTGTGGCAACAGCCCGTGTCCGCAGTACTGGCAAGGCCGCGGGAAATCCCGGCGGGGCGGCGCCTGCGTGGCGCGCGGGCAGTGCAGCACGCGGACCACGATTTTCCCGCGCTTTTTTTTTTTTTTTTTTTTTTTTTTTTTCCTATCCGCCATATTGAGAAGGTCAAGAGTGTCCCGGCCGCCGCGACACTTTCAAGATGGCGGTCGCGTGAGGCCCTCGGAAGGGAGAGGCGTTTTTGCCGATGCCTGTCGGTGCCCGCTCACAACCTGACCGCCGGCGCAGCCGCTGAGCTCACAGTCCGTGGCCACGACACGGGAAAAAGCGAAAAAAATCCCGCGGGGCGGCGCCGGCGTCAGGGTGGCGTGCAGGCAGTGCAGTAGACAGACCGTGGTCCTCGTTTTTCCCGCCTTTTTTGCCGCCATATTGGGAAGGTCAAGCGAGTCCGCGACAACCCACTCCCAAGATGGCGGCCGCGGGAGGACCTCGGGCGACGGCTGCAGTCCCGCACTCTGGCCACAAGGCGGCGGCACTGCCGCCCGCCCTGGGGCTGCAGGCGGGGAAGGCGCGCAAAGAAGGACAGGCGCGACCCCCTTCAAAACATCCTCTGCAATAAATGCCCCTAAACAGCCCGCACGAAACCAAAAAACACCGACAAAAAAAAAAAACAAACAAAAACCTGCCTCTAACCCAATAATAACCAAAATAAAAAATCTTTTCTTTTAAGCTATATTTCAATCTATATTATTTTTATATTTTTAATATTTATATTCACATTTTGATTTAAAATGTATACTGATGTATAATGATCATTTTATAATTTCTTACATTCATTCATATTACTTAAAGTTTATTTTATTTTATATTTTTATGCATGTCTTAATATATTGATTACATATTTCTATATTTAGATTGATATTTCTAAAAGGTTTATATTTTTAAAAATAAAATCCCTGCATCTATCCAAGTAAAAACCTAAAAAAAAAAAAAAAACCTCTTTTAAACTGTTTGTAAATTTATCTATATATTTTTCGCATTTATATTCAAATTTGCATTTTAAAGGTAGATTGATATATGTCGTTATTTATATTCTATCTCTTCCTATTGCTTATTTTTACTTATATTTTATATTTTTATATCTATCTTTATACATTGATTATATATTTTTATATTTAGAAGTCTATCAAAATAAAATGTATATTCATATTTTTTTGAATAAAAACCCTGCCTCGAACCAAATAAAAACCAAAAAAGCCCTTTCTTTAAACAATATTTAAATATTTATAGCATATTTTCATCATTATAATCACATTTGCATTTATACTTTCTATGGATGGATTATATTTATAAATGTATATCATATATATAATAAGATAACAAGATAGATAAAATATTATATATATTATATTTCATACATACTGCTAATACTTCTATTTACTTACATTTTAATTTTTATATAGATTTTAATGTACGTATGATATACTTCTATACATAGATTTCTAACTTATTTAGATTTCTAATTTTTACAATAAAAACCCTGCCTACTAACAAATACAAAATTTTAAAAATCCTTTTATTTTAAACTATATTTGAATATTTCTATATTCATGCTTTTGATATTTACATCTATATGCTCTTGTATATTATATTACAGTATATTGACGTACTATATTTAGATAGATATAATATATTACATGTAATGTGGTATAATAAGACATATACACTAGAATATCTATTAGGTATTGTATCGATTTCTGTGATTTTGTATTTTTTTTCTATTTTCTATTTCTATTTCTATATACACGTATATTAATTATACATTACATCCTCACAGCGCATACCTGGGGCTGTTCTGGCTTTCTTTCCAAATGAATTTAGCAATACTTTCCTATTTTTACCAATACCTATAAAAACGAAACATTTGCCAGGATTTAGTAGTATTCTACACACCCCCCTTCCTGTGCATTTTGGGGCAGCTTTGGGTCCCTCGGGGGGACGGCACCCGGCAGGACCCCCCCTCATTCGCCACCCACCTGCTCCTCCGCCGCAGCGTGCGTCCCTCTCCTAGGGACCTTAGGGTGCCCCAAATGACACCAGAGCCCCGAGTCTTCACCCCTTTTTCCTGGCCCCCAAAGAAGGCACAGAAGGAGTCTAACTGCCCCGGACAGCAGCCCAGCACTTGCTTCCATCCCTTTCCACATGTACATCCCCCCCGAAAGGGACTCTGCCGCAACAAGAAAGGGGGGCAGCCGCCAGAAGGGTCGAAGCTCCTGCCCAGCCTCGCTGTCACGGGCGAGGGGCAGAGAGAGGGAGCGGCAGAGACGGCGGGGACGCGGCACGGACGGCACGGCACCGAGCGGGGGCCGCTCTCAGCGCGATGCCGGCAAAGCCGCAGGTCCGGCGGGGCCGGGCGGGGTTTGACCGGCACGGGGGGATCCGCCGAGAGCCTCCGGCCCCGTGCGGGGGGACTCCCGCAAGGGCCCGGGGCCGCCGGGCTCCGGCCCTCTGGGCTTTATGCTCCGGCGCCCCCGGCCCCGCGGCTGCGGGGAAAGAAGGAACGGGGCGACGGCAAGAGAGGAGGGCTAGCAGGGCGTGAGACAGCGTATGGAGGGAGGGAGGTCGGGCTGTGGAGGAAAGCGGGAGGGCAAGGGAAAGGCCGGGAGCGGGGAAGAGGGACGGTGCACAGAGGAGGGAGAGAAGAGGAATAGAACGGAGGAGCGGGATAGGGACAGGGCAGTGGGGGTCGGGTTTGCGAGGGAGGGGAGGGGAGGGTCCGCGGACAAAGAACAGGAATACGGGGAGGAGGAAGGAAGGGTAGAGGGGGGGACGGGAGGGGAGACCGAAAAGGGAGAGAAAGGGGTCGGCTTTGGGGAGAGAGGGAACTAAGGGATAGAGAGAGAAAGAAGGGGAATACGGGAAGGAGGAAGAAAGGAAGAAGGATTGGTAGAGAGAGGGACAAGAGGGGGAGCCTCAGAGAGCGCCGATCCACCCCGAGCCCGCCCCGGCGGCCCGCCCTGCTCGGGATGCTGCGCTCGGCGGAGCTCGGCTCGGTTCGGCCCCACTCGGCTCCTCGCCTACACTCGGGCTGTTCTCCGCTAGACTCGGCTGGATTCGCCTCTTCGGCCCAGCTCGGCTCGCCTCAACTCGGAGCCGCTCGGCTCCGCTCGGCTCCGCTCGGCTCCCCGCGGCAGCGCGCCTCCCGCGCACGCGCACAGCTCGCCGCTCTCCTGCCGCCGAGCCCCGCGCCCGGCCCGGCCGGCGCACGGAAACCCCCGCGCCACATCAGACCCAGCAGTTTCTGCGCTAAACCCTTTCTGTCCTAGAAGGAGATAAACTTCTCTACCTCCTTCGTCTCCTCAGTTTTCTTCTTTGATTTCAAAATCAGAGTTACAAAAACCTACTCAACTACAAGACTCAGTAAGTAGCCGATAAAGTAGTCCCGTCAATTTCAGAACCTAAAGAACACGTTATACTTAAGTTTCCACACTTCAAAAAAGAAAAATCACACACGAGTCCTACTCACTGTGTCAAGCCTTATTTAAAACACACCAAAAAAACCCCTAAAAGAAATAGTTCCACAACCAAAACAGAACAAACAAGTAACACTAACTAAAACCACGCATCCAAATACACTGTTTATCAGTCACCAACCCGAAAACTCTCTTTTCAACGTGTCTCGTTTGTATACCTCCTCACAACTAACCTTATCCTTTACAAACACTAAATTGCAAATCAAAAAACTTACACATAACATAAACTCTTCAAATAACATTTATACACTCATACCCCAAATGACAGGTAAACCACCAAAAGTAAAATTACTCAAATCATTACAAAAAAATACTTGTACAATATTTAGCTACAAAACAACCCCCAAACCACACCAAACCACAAAGAAGTTACCTCAAAACAGCAAACCTACAATTTAAAACAATTAATCCACTAAGACCAAACTTAACAATAATACATTAAAAAAACACCGAAAAAAAAAAAAAAACCAAAAAAACCACAAACAAACAACCAAAAAAAAAGAACACCCACCCAAAAATACCCAATCGCTCCAACACAAATTTACTTCTCAGGATCAAAACAGTACGACCTTTTAATAACCTAATTCTATTATTTCTGCATCTCTTTTAACACCTAAAATAACTACAACTCACACTTGAACCACATTAAATGAACTTACTTATTAACTAGCCAAATGAAACAATAACACATCTATAACATTAAATAAATTACTGCCAAATAGGAACATCTTTAAACATACTACCTTACAAAATAAAACAACTGTTCATTTTTTATTATTCACACACAATCATAAATATAAAACATTTAAAAAATATATAAATTGATGAAATCACAAGAAATCAATTTACAAAAACATTACAAAAATTTTAAATTAATCAATCACACATAAATAAAAAATAACGAAATAATATTTTCAAGACTTAAAACATCACTAAATAACTTAAATCATTATTAAAAACTAAAATACTCATCTTATTAATAATTACCGCTTTTTATCTCCCCTACCGATTTAAATTTTTACATAGAACTCTACAAAAATCCTTAACAAGTAGATTTATAACTTAAATTTAAAACATTTATAGATAAACATACTTCATGAATAATCTACACACCAAACAACTAAACTAACAAGAAAAACCTAATAAAATACTAATATATTCATAACATCAAAACCCCAAATCATTAACATAAAAACCCATATAAACACATGAAAATACCCACAGTTAAAAAAGACGTACCTTAATGAACATATTCACAGCTTAATAATTCATTACAAACTCTTACCAATTAATGATTAACATTAATTACTTGATACCAATAAAATACAAGAAAATGTTACTTTAGCCAATAACTATAATAAAATATCATAACTAATAACTTAAAATCACACTTTATTAAAAATATAAAACGGTGAAGCAACGTATCATAAAAAATCCCATTATTATCACTACACAGATATACGTATATACATATATCTATCTACAGATAGATAGATCATATATCCATCTCAACAGCAGCATCTGGGACCGATTCCTGTTTTCTCTCTTGTCTCCTAAATTTATTAGCCATAGAGGATGGAGTAAGGAAATAATTTTATTTATCACCTTGTTCTCCAGAAACCTGAAAAACAAAATAAAACAGAACAAAAAGAAAAAAAAAGAAAACCACGTTTGAAAGGCAGATCCTCACCAGCAGCTGGTCCATCTCCTACGGGGGACCATATTCTAGGGCACTTTTGGTGCACTTGCCTGAACCTGTCAGGGCACTCTGTGCCTGCAGAAGAGATTTTTTTTGTCAGGGAGAGGCAAGGGGAGGAGAAATAACGTTCGAGACAGCTCAAATCCATTACTGTGCCACTTCCTGTGCAGCAGGTCCTGTGACAGGATGGGAACTGAGGCTGCTTGAAATTTAAAAGCTAAAGACACCAGCACAAGGTGTCCTTTTGCTTTGTCAAGGAAGTGATTCCCAAATCACACAGCCCCCCCACCATCGTCCCTCCTACCACCACCTGAAAGCCTCTTGATTCTCTTCTCAAAAACACAAGGGACACCTCAGAGTTCAGCAAGTTCTGCCAGTGCAGCCCTCGGTGCCCCCGTCTCCAGGTCTGTCCCCCTTGCTTTCATCCTCAGCCACGTCATTCTTCAGCCGTGGACAGGAAATTGTCCCCATTTCTCCCGTACTTCCCTGGTTACCTTTTCTCTAAGCCGTGCAGGACCCCCGAGAGGAGGCTGTGATCCTCTATCAGCTCATGGGCAGCTCTAGAGGTGACACGGGCAGCACTCTGTCGTATCTCCAGAATACGACGCTGAAACAGAGAATGCAACTTGTTCTTTTACAGCCAAGATCTGATTATCTAAAATAAAATGAGCAATTTGGCTGGTACCCGATCAACTCCCAGCTAAAATGAACACCGCCTGTTCTCAGCAACTCCAGAGAAGGAAAGACATTCTCCCTTCAACGCTTCGCACCACAGGTGCTGCTCTTACAAGAAGTATTCAGGTAGCAAGACAATTTTCTCTTTTTGTCCGAGGTTTTGATACCTGAAATCCTCAGGGTGGATGCTCCCAAACCTGAGAGCTCCCGGCAGGCGAGGTTCCCTCCTGCCGAAGCACTGTGCAGGTGACAAACGTGCTGGCTGGGGAAATAGAGACCCCAAAAAGAAAAGGCCCCGACTGCAGGAGCAAAACCACGGCACCCCCGTGAGGCTCCACGACGGCAGGAACCGGTCCCAGTTTCAGGGGATAAGGATGGGACCGGTTTAGACACAAGCAAAATTATTTCTCCCTCCACACATCCACAAAACCAACAAGGAACAGATTTTCAAGAGGACCAAGGCAGAATCAGCTATTCCTTTCTGTTTGGTACTTGAGATCTCGAGGCCAATACAAGCTTTTGTGGTTTTGGGGTATTTGGGAACTGTTCTTTTTCAATTCTTACCTGGGAGCCCTGGTCACACAAAGGACTGCTGAAAAAGGCAAGAATGACCTGGAAAATCCTCTGGTAGACATAGAGCTCACAGCAATGTTTGTCACGCAGCCCTTCCCCAAGAAATCTGAGGATCCACTCGTGCTGTTTTGTACTGGAAGCCATAAAGAAAAACACCGCCGTCAGACATTCCGACATTTCCAAAGGATACCTGCTCCTAAGAGCACAAAACCCCGGTTCCCTCTGAGTGCCAGCTCAGGAATTACCACAGCTTGTTCTGGACTTCTCAATTTTCCATTCCTATCAAATTTAATCGCTAACATCCATTGGGAACAGTCAGTCTGCAGCCCAAACATGCAGTGGAAATGGAATTTTAGAAGTTGCTGTTTCTAAAATACTTCAGTTGAACTCCAAGTTACTAACCTAAACTCAAAGAGGAATTGTAGCTAGCCGGGGCAGAACATTCTTTTCTTGTGCTCACAGAGCATACACAGCACAACTCATTGTGCGTTAGTATTAAGAAGACAACAAAAACCCCACAGAAATAACATTTTGAATTCCTATATGAAACAGAAGAAAGACGCTTCTAATTAACTACCTGTGGGAGAATGAGGTTTCATTGTATTTTTGCGGCTGTTTCTAATACCTTTCTGAAGAATTACTGGGTACCTAAAATGGGACTCTTACCTCAAAATCAAAACTGTAGAAAAGCTGGAGAAAACCTGGTACCTTTCTCAGGTCCAAATACCAGTGCGACAGAAGGAATCTCTTTACCCTTATGTACACGTGCTCCTCTGTAAAGAGAAAAAGCTGGCATGGTGGAGGAGGACAGCGCTCCCAATCCACAAGCACGGATGACAATTCGTGGAAGCTGCAGTCAGTGAGCGTGCAGCGCTCCGAGCTGGGAGAACAGCCCGGCAACTGCAGAAGGCCCTTGCTCTGAGGCGCGTTCCCATTGCTGCCCACCCTCCCCTTCTCTTGCCCAGGAGGAAAAGCTCAGGCAAGAGCGCACGAGCACAGAGCAGGTGAGGGGATCGACACTCCCCAGGCCTCTGTTTTTCACCCCAGCAGTGACCCACGCAGCACGTTCCAGTACCTGGCTTCAGGATCTGCTGTGCCACACGAGCAGCGCAGAGGGTGAGGGAGAAGGTGAACCTGAGGCTTGGCTGCCTGATTCCGTTCTGCACGGCATCCAAGAGATACAGCAACGGCAAGGGCCCCGGGAGAGAAGCCTGAAGCACAGCCCAAATGAACACAGCAGGAGCACAAAGACATCGATCAGCTTCCGGGACATTTCACGGGTCACACAGGTAAGAGCCCCAGTTCAGCAAATCTGAGGGTTTGGTGACGTCAGGATCAAAACACCCGGAAACCTGTGAGAAAGAAACTGAACTGCACCCGGCTAAAAGCCGTCCCTGCCTCAAACTCCTTCAAACAACTTGTTCACGAGGAGGCAGGGATTGATTCAATACTCACCAGCCCATCTGGCCAAGGTCAGAGCTCTGTGCCCACCCAGGACACGGCAAACAGCAGGGACCTTTCTCCCACTCTCCAGCACGGACCTGTGAAGCCAGGGAGAAGTTTACAGAACAGAAGCAGCCAGAAGATGCTCTCTACTTCCATATGCTCTCTGATCGATCATTCCCAAGGAAAGTCCCCACGGATCGGAAGCAACAACCTCTCATTTCTCCTCCGCAATCATCACTGCTTGCCTTTCTGTGCGTTTCCTCCCGTGCCTGTCCCCAGAGCACATTAAGTCCATCTTTTGTTCCCAACCGCAGCTCTCCAGCACAAATGCCACTCCTCACACACACAAAGCAAACACTCATCTGCTTCAGCTTTTGGCTTAGAAAGTAAAAACCTCAGTGCGTCCGGCTATGTGATTAAAACACAGAGACGCACGGGTGGACATAGATGGAAAGCTTTTCAGGAGAGAAAAGAGCTGATTCGCTAGCACGCCTCCATACAGCTTCAGAAAAATCAGAATCCATAGCAACTCCTAAGACCCCTGCTGAGGGACCCAGCCCTCCTGGGGACACCCAATGCAGCAGCTACGGAAAAAGCATGGGAGAAGCCAAGCTTGGGGTGAAAAAAAGATGACATCAATACAGCAGCCTGTAAAAAGCCTTCACACAGCAACAGTGGGAACCAGTCCCATTTGCTCCGTCCCTGCTTTTTGGGACGACACAAACAGGAAATGAAAACACGTGCAACACAAGGCACACCTATAGGGTGTACCAGGTGCTCCTTTTGGCAGCGTGGATGACAAAGGTCTCTCTGCGCACTTACAGGCAGCCCGGTTTCAATCCATCCTTAGCCCAAGCCTTCCTCGCCTCCCATTCGCCAGCGCTCTGCTCTGGCCTTTGGAGCGCTGGCCCCGTCCTCCCGCAGCAGCACGGCACCGGAACACAGCGAGGCAAAGCGTGCCGGAGCCGCCCGTGCTGTCAGCGTACCTGTCAGCTCCCGGCGGTGGGCAACTCCGGCCCTGCGGGCAAGGGGGAGACGGCTCGGGCACCTCCAGCGGCTGCTCTGCCCCGATGCTTTCGCGTTCTCCTGCATTTCCCTGCAGCGGAGGGGGTCCGGGACGGGGGCGGATCGTGTCAGAGTGGAGACGGCGGGGAAGCACGGGGAGGCGGCGGGAACGCGGCGGGACGGCGACGACTCGCTTGACCTTCCAAAGATGGCGGCAGGAGGGGCGGGGAAAGCCGGGGCCCCGCTCCGCCGCCCGCGCGCCGCCCCGGCGGCATTTTCCGGCACGCGGTCGCTTCCAGCGTCTAGAGAGGGACGCGCGCGGGGATCGGGAAAGGGGAGTGCAGCCCTGTTCCGACGCCGCTCGCCCCCCGCCCGCCGCCCCCGGCCCGTGAGCGCTGCGACCGCGCCTCCGCCGCCCGCCGAAAGCGGCCCCGCCGGGCCGCCCTCGCCGCTGCCGTTCTTCTCGGTCATCGGGTCCCTTTGCTCTCCCGAATCTCCTTCACCCCTCCCCTCTATTTACAGACACCGCCCCGCTTGCCGCTCGCTCCCGCGCCTCGCCCTTCCCACGCTCGGCAGCCGTCCTTCCCCCCGTCAGCCGGCACCCAGCGGCGCGGGGCAGGGCGCTGGCTGGGGGGGGGCTGCAGTACCGCTCTCTGTCCACAAGGCGGCAGCACCGCCGCCGGCCACAGCCGGGGGCTGCCGCTCGCCCGGAGGGAAGGGAGGCAGAAAAGAACGGGGGCGATCCCCTTGGAAAAATCCTGAAAAATAAACGGCCCAAAAAACACCCGCACACAAACTAAAACACACTGCCTCTAACCCAATACAACCCCTCCAAAATCCTTTTCTTTTAAACTCTCTCTAACTATCTTTCATATTTATACTTTTCACATTCCCATTTATCATGTATATTGATGCATGATGTTATTTCGATTCTATATTAAATATCTTCCTATGACTTCTATTTATTTCTATTTTATCTTTTTATAGATCTAGATATCTATATGATACATTTCTATATTTATATTGCAAAAATAGTTCTGTTATTTAAAATAAAAGCCCTGCCTGTAACCAAATTCTAGCTCTATGATATTAATATTAACGATCTCTTATTTAAAAGAAAAATGCTGCCTGAAACCCACCCGCCCGCGGCGCAAGTGTGGCAACAGCCCGTGTCCGCAGTACTGGCAAGGCCGCGGGAAATCCCGGCGGGGCGGCGCCTGCGTGGCGCGCGGGCAGTGCAGCACGCGGACCACGATTTTCCCGCGCTTTTTTTTTTTTTTTTTTTTTTTTTTTTTCCTATCCGCCATATTGAGAAGGTCAAGAGTGTCCCGGCCGCCGCGACACTTTCAAGATGGCGGTCGCGTGAGGCCCTCGGAAGGGAGAGGCGTTTTTGCCGATGCCTGTCGGTGCCCGCTCACAACCTGACCGCCGGCGCAGCCGCTGAGCTCACAGTCCGTGGCCACGACACGGGAAAAAGCGAAAAAAATCCCGCGGGGCGGCGCCGGCGTCAGGGTGGCGTGCAGGCAGTGCAGTAGACAGACCGTGGTCCTCGTTTTTCCCGCCTTTTTTGCCGCCATATTGGGAAGGTCAAGCGAGTCCGCGACAACCCACTCCCAAGATGGCGGCCGCGGGAGGACCTCGGGCGACGGCTGCAGTCCCGCACTCTGGCCACAAGGCGGCGGCACTGCCGCCCGCCCTGGGGCTGCAGGCGGGGAAGGCGCGCAAAGAAGAACAGGCGCGACCCCCTTCAAAACATCCTCTGCAATAAATGCCCCTAAACAGCCCGCACGAAACCAAAAAACACCGACAAAAAAAAAAAACAAACAAAAACCTGCCTCTAACCCAATAATAACCAAAATAAAAAATCTTTTCTTTTAAGCTATATTTCAATCTATATTATTTTTATATTTTTAATATTTATATTCACATTTTGATTTAAAATGTATACTGATGTATAATGATCATTTTATAATTTCTTACATTCATTCATATTACTTAAAGTTTATTTTATTTTATATTTTTATGCATGTCTTAATATATTGATTACATATTTCTATATTTAGATTGATATTTCTAAAAGGTTTATATTTTTAAAAATAAAATCCCTGCATCTATCCAAGTAAAAACCTAAAAAAAAAAAAAAAACTCTTTTAAACTGTTTGTAAATTTATCTATATATTTTTCGCATTTATATTCAAATTTGCATTTTAAAGGTAGATTGATATATGTCGTTATTTATATTCTATCTCTTCCTATTGCTTATTTTTACTTATATTTTATATTTTTATATCTATCTTTATACATTGATTATATATTTTTATATTTAGAAGTCTATCAAAATAAAATGTATATTCATATTTTTTTGAATAAAAACCCTGCCTCGAACCAAATAAAAACCAAAAAAGCCCTTTCTTTAAACAATATTTAAATATTTATAGCATATTTTCATCATTATAATCACATTTGCATTTATACTTTCTATGGATGGATTATATTTATAAATGTATATCATATATATAATAAGATAACAAGATAGATAAAATATTATATATATTATATTTCATACATACTGCTAATACTTCTATTTACTTACATTTTAATTTTTATATAGATTTTAATGTACGTATGATATACTTCTATACATAGATTTCTAACTTATTTAGATTTCTAATTTTTACAATAAAAACCCTGCCTACTAACAAATACAAAATTTTAAAAATCCTTTTATTTTAAACTATATTTGAATATTTCTATATTCATGCTTTTGATATTTACATCTATATGCTCTTGTATATTATATTACAGTATATTGACGTACTATATTTAGATAGATATAATATATTACATGTAATGTGGTATAATAAGACATATACACTAGAATATCTATTAGGTATTGTATCGATTTCTGTGATTTTGTATTTTTTTTCTATTTTCTATTTCTATTTCTATATACACGTATATTAATTATACATTACATCCTCACAGCGCATACCTGGGGCTGTTCTGGCTTTCTTTCCAAATGAATTTAGCAATACTTTCCTATTTTTACCAATACCTATAAAAACGAAACATTTGCCAGGATTTAGTAGTATTCTACACACCCCCCTTCCTGTGCATTTTGGGGCAGCTTTGGGTCCCTCGGGGGGACGGCACCCGGCAGGACCCCCCCTCATTCGCCACCCACCTGCTCCTCCGCCGCAGCGTGCGTCCCTCTCCTAGGGACCTTAGGGTGCCCCAAATGACACCAGAGCCCCGAGTCTTCACCCCTTTTTCCTGGCCCCCAAAGAAGGCACAGAAGGAGTCTAACTGCCCCGGACAGCAGCCCAGCACTTGCTTCCATCCCTTTCCACATGTACATCCCCCCCGAAAGGGACTCTGCCGCAACAAGAAAGGGGGGCAGCCGCCAGAAGGGTCGAAGCTCCTGCCCAGCCTCGCTGTCACGGGCGAGGGGCAGAGAGAGGGAGCGGCAGAGACGGCGGGGACGCGGCACGGACGGCACGGCACCGAGCGGGGGCCGCTCTCAGCGCGATGCCGGCAAAGCCGCAGGTCCGGCGGGGCCGGGCGGGGTTTGACCGGCACGGGGGGATCCGCCGAGAGCCTCCGGCCCCGTGCGGGGGGACTCCCGCAAGGGCCCGGGGCCGCCGGGCTCCGGCCCTCTGGGCTTTATGCTCCGGCGCCCCCGGCCCCGCGGCTGCGGGGAAAGAAGGAACGGGGCGACGGCAAGAGAGGAGGGCTAGCAGGGCGTGAGACAGCGTATGGAGGGAGGGAGGTCGGGCTGTGGAGGAAAGCGGGAGGGCAAGGGAAAGGCCGGGAGCGGGGAAGAGGGACGGTGCACAGAGGAGGGAGAGAAGAGGAATAGAACGGAGGAGCGGGATAGGGACAGGGCAGTGGGGGTCGGGTTTGCGAGGGAGAGGAGGGGAGGGTCCGCGGACAAAGAACAGGAATACGGGGAGGAGGAAGGAAGGGTAGAGGGGGGGACGGGAGGGGAGACCGAAAAGGGAGAGAAAGGGGTCGGCTTTGGGGAGAGAGGGAACTAAGGGATAGAGAGAGAAAGAAGGGGAATACGGGAAGGAGGAAGAAAGGAAGAAGGATTGGTAGAGAGAGGGACAAGAGGGGGAGCCTCAGAGAGCGCCGATCCACCCCGAGCCCGCCCCGGCGGCCCGCCCTGCTCGGGATGCTGCGCTCGGCGGAGCTCGGCTCGGTTCGGCCCCACTCGGCTCCTCGCCTACACTCGGGCTGTTCTCCGCTAGACTCGGCTGGATTCGCCTCTTCGGCGCAGCTCGGCTCGCCTCAACTCGGAGCCGCTCGGCTCCGCTCGGCTCCGTTCGGCTCCGCTCGGCTCCCCGCGGGAGAGCGCCTCCCGCGCACGCGCACAGCTCGCCGCTCTCCTGCCGCCGAGCGCCGCGCCCGGCCCGGCCGGCGCACGGAAACCCCCGCGCCACATCAGAGCCAGCAGTTTCTGCGCTAAAGCCTTTCTGTCCTAGAAGGAGATAAACTTCTCTACCTCCTTCGTCTCCTCAGTTTTCTTCTTTGATTTCAAAATCAGAGTTACAAAAACCTACTCAACTACAAGACTCAGTAAGTAGCCGATAAAGTAGTCCCGTCAATTTCAGAACCTAAAGAACACGTTATACTTAAGTTTCCACACTTAAAAAAAGAAAAATCACACATGAGTCCTACTCACTGTGTCAAGCCTTATTTAAAACACACAAAAAAAAAAAACCCTAAAAGAAATAGTTCCACAACCAAAACAGAACAAACAAGTAACACTAACTAAAACCACGCATCCAAATACAATCCGAAAAATCTCTTTTCAACGTGTCTCGTTTGTATACCTCCTCACAACTAACCTTATCCTTTACAAACACTAAATTGCAAATCAAAAAACTTACACATAACATAAACTCTTCAAATAACATTTATACACTCATACCCCAAATGACAGGGAAACCACCAAAAGTAAAATTACTCAAATCATTACAAACAAATACTTGTACAATATTTAGTTACAAAACAACCCCCAAACCACACCAAACCACAAAGAAGTTACCTCAAAACAGCAAACCTACAATTTAAAACAATTAATCCACTAAGACCAAACTTAACAATAATACATTAAAAAAACAGCAAAAAAAAACCCCAAAAAAACCCACAAACAAACAACCAAAAAAAAAAGAACACCCACCCAAAAATACCCAATCGCTCCAACACAAATTTACTTCTCAGGATCAAAACAGTACGACCTTTTAATAACCTAATTCTATTATTTCTGCATCTCTTTTAACACCTAAAATAACTACAACTCACACTTGAACCACATTAAATGAACTTACTTATTAACTAGCCAAATGAAACAATAACACATCTATAACATTAAATAAATTACTGCCAAATAGGAACATCTTTAAACATACTACCTTACAAAATACAACAACTGTTCATTTTTGATTATTCACACACAATCATAAATATAAAACATTTAAAAAATATATAAATTGATGAAATCACAAGAAATCAATTTACAAAAACATTACAAAAATTTTAAATTAATCAATCACACATAAATAAAAGATAACGAAATATTTTCAAGAATTAAAACATCACTAAATAACTTAAATCATTATTAAAAACTAAAATACTCATCTTATTAATAATTACCGCTTTTTATCTCCCCTACCGATTTAAATTTTTACATAGAACTCTACAAAAATCCTTAACAAGTAGATTTATAACTTAAATTTAAAACATTTATAGATAAACATACTTCATGAATAATCTACACACCAAACAACTAAACTAACAAGAAAAACCTAATAAAATACTAATATATTCATAACATCAAAACCCCAAATCATTAACATAAAAACCCATATAAACACATGAAAATACCTACAGTTAAAAAAGACGTACCTTAATGAACATATTCACACCTTAATAATTCATTACAAACTCTTACCTACCAATTAATGATTAACATTAATTACTTGATACCAATAAAATACAAGAAAATGTTACTTTAGCCAATAACTATAATAAAATATCATAACTAATAACTTAAAATCACACTTTATTAAAAATATAAAACGGTGAAGCAACGTATCATAAAAAATCCCATTATTATCACTACACAGATATACGTATATACATATATCTATCTACAGATAGATAGATAGATAGATCATATATCCATCTCAACAGCAGCATCTGGGACCGATTCCTGTCTTCTCTCTTGTCTCCTAAATTTATTAGCCATAGAGGATGGAGTAAGGAAATCATTTTATTTATCACCTTGTTCTCCAGAAACCTGAAAAACAAAAGAAAACAGAACAAAAAGAAAAAAAAGAAAACCACATTTGAAAGGCAGATCCTCACCAGCAGCTGGTCCATCTCCTACGGGGGACCATATTCTAGGGCACTTTTGGTGCACTTGCCTGAACCTGTCAGGGCACTCTGTGCCTGCAGAAGAGATTTTTTTTGTCAGGGAGAGGCAAGGGGAGGAGAAATAACGTTCGAGACAGCTCAAATCCATTACTGTGCCACTTCCTGTGCAGCAGGTCCTGTGACAGGATGGGAACTGAGGCTGCTTGAAATTTAAAAGCTAAAGACACCAGCACAAGGTGTCCTTTTGCTTTGTCAAGGAAGTGATTCCCAAATCACACAGCCCCCCCACCATCGTCCCTCCTACCACCACCTGAAAGCCTCTTGATTCTCTTCTCAAAAACACAAGGGACACCTCAGAGTTCAGCAAGTTCTGCCAGTGCAGCCCTCGGGGTGCCCCCGTCTCCAGCTCTGTCCCCCTTGCTTTCATCCTCAGCCACGTCATTCTTCAGCCGTGGACAGGAAATTGTCCCCATTTCTCCCGTACTTCCCTGGTTACCTTTTCTCTAAGCCGTGCAGGACCCACGAGTGGAGGCTGTGATCCTCTATCAGCTCATGGGCAGCTCTAGAGGTGACACGGGCAGCACTCTGTCGTACCTCCAGAATACGACTCTGAAACAGACAATGCAACTTGTTCTTTTACAGCCAAGATCTGATTATCTAAAATAAAATGAGCAATGTGGCTGGTACCCCATCAACTTCCAGCTAAAACGAACACCGCCTGTTCTCAGCAACTCCAGAGAAGGAAAGACATTCTCCCTTCAACGCTTCGCACCACAGGTGCTGCTCTTACCAGAAGTATTCAGGTAGCAAGACAGTTTTCTCTTTTTGTCCGAGGTTTTGATACCTGAAATCCTCAGGGTGGATGCTCCCAAACCTGAGAGCTCCCGGCAGGCGAGGTTCCCTCCTGCCGAAGCACTGTGCAGGTGACAAACGTGCTGGCTGGGGGAATAGAGACCCCAAAAAGAAAAGGCCCCGACTGCAGGAGCAAAACCACGGCACCCCCGTGAGGCTCCACGACGGCAGGAACCGGTCCCAGTTTCAGGGGATAAGGATGGGACTGGTTTAGACACAAGCAAAATTATTTCCCCATCCACACATCCACAAAACCAACAAGGAACAGATTTTCAAGAGGACCAAGGCAGAATCAGCTATTCCTTTCTGTTTGGTACTTGAGATCTCGAGGCCAATACAAGCTTTTGTGGTTTTGGGGTATTTGGGAACTGTTCTTTTTCAATTCTTACCTGGGAGCCCTGGTCACACAAAGGACTGCTGAGAAAGGCAAGAATGACCCGGAAAATCCTCTGGTAGACATAGAGCTCACAGCAATGTTTGTCACGCAGCCCTTCCCCAAGAAATCTGAGGATCCACTCGTGCTGTTTTGTACTGGAAGCCACAAAGAAAAATACCACCGTCAGACATTCAGACATTTCCTAAGGATACCTGCTCCTAAGAGCACAAAACCCCGGTTCCCTCCGAGTGCCAGCTCAGGAATTACCACAGCTTGTTCTGGACTTCTCAATTTTCCATTCCTATCAAATTTAATCGCTAACATCCATTGGGAACAGTCAGTCTGCAGCCCAAACATGCAGTGGAAACGGAATTTTAGAAGTTGCTGTTTCTAAAATACTTCAGTTGAACTCCAAGTTACTAACCTAAACTCAAAGAGGAATTGTAGCTAGCCGGGGCAGAACATTCTCTTCTCGTGCTCACAGAGCATACGCAGCACAACTCCTGGTGCGTTTAGTATTAAGAAGACAACAAAAACCTCACAGAAATAATAACATTTTGAATTCCTACATGAAACATAAGAAAGACGCTTCTAATTAACTACCTGTGGGAGAATGAGGTCTCATTGTATTTTTGCGGCTGTTTCTAATACATTTCTGAAGAATTACTGGGTACCTAAAATGGGACTCTCACCTCAAAATCAAAACTGTAGAAAAGCTGGAGAAAACCCGGTACCTTCCTCAGGTCCAAACACCGGTGCGACAGAAGGAATCTCTTTACCCTTATGTACACGTGCTCCTCTGTAAAGAGAAAAGGCTGGCATGGTGGAGGAGGACAGCGCTCCCAATCCACAAGCCCGTGCTGTCAGCGTACCTGTCAGCTCCCGGCGGTGGGCAACTCCGGCCCTGCGGGCAAGGGGGAGACGGCTCGGGCACCTCCAGCGGCTGCTCTGCCCCGATGCTTTCGCGTTCTCCTGCATTTCCCTGCAGCGGAGGGGGTCCGGGACGGGGGCGGATCGTGTCAGAGTGGAGACGGCGGGGAAGCTCGGGGAGGCGGCGGGAACGCGGCGGGACGAGACGGGGACGCGGCGGGACGGCGACGACTCGCTTGACCTTCCAAAGATGGCGGCAGGAGGGGCGGGGAAAGCCGGGGCCCCGCTCCGCCGCCCGCGCGCCGCCCCGGCGGCATTTTCCGGCACGCGGTCGCTTCCAGCGTCTAGAGAGGGACGCGCGCGGGGATCGGGAAAGGGGAGTGCAGCCCTGTTCCGACGCCGCTCGCCCCCCGCCCGCCGCCCCCGGCCCGTGAGCGCTGCGACCGCGCCTCCGCCGCCCGCCGAAAGCGGCCCCGCCGGGCCGCCCTCGCCGCTGCCGTTCTTCTCGGTCATCGGGTCCCTTTGCTCTCCCGAATCTCCTTCACCCCTCCCCTCTATTTACAGACACCGCCCCGCTTGCCGCTCGCTCCCGCGCCTCGCCCTTCCCACGCTCGGCGGCCGTCCTTCCCCCCTCAGCCGGCACCCAGCGGCGAGGGGCAGGGCGCTGGCTGGGGGGGGCTGCAGTACCGCTCTCTGTCCACAAGGCGGCAGCACCGCCGGCGGCGGCCACAGCCGGGGGCTGCCGCTCGCCCGGAGGGAAGGGAGGCAGAAAAGAACGGGGGCGATCCCCTTGGAAAAATCCTGAAAAATAAATGGCCCAAAAAACATCCGCACACAAACTAAAACACACTGCCTCTAACCCAATACAACCCCTCCAAAATCCTTTTCTTTTAAACTCTCTCTAGCTATCTTTTATATTTATACTTTTCACATTCGCATTTATCATGTATATTGATGCATGATGTTATTTCGATTCTATATTAAATATCTTCCTATGACTTCTATTTATTTCTATTTTATCTTTTTATAGATCTAGATATATATATGATGCATTTCTATATTTATATTGCAAAAATAGTTCTGTTATTTAAAATAAAAGCCCTGCCTGTAACCAAATTCCAGCTCTATGATATTAATATTAACGATCTCTTATTTAAAAGAAAAATGCTGCCTGAAACCCACCCGTCCGCGGCGCAAGTGTGGCAACAGCCCGTGTCCGCAGTACTGGCAAGGCCGCGGGAAATCCCGGCGGGGCGGCGCCTGCGTGGCGCGCGGGCAGTGCAGCACGCGGACCACGATTTTCCCGCGCTTTTTTTTTTTTTTTTTTTTTCTTTTTTCGCCTGTCCGCCATATTGAGAAGGTCAAGAGTGTCCCGGCCGCCGCGACACTTTCAAGATGGCGGCCGCGTGAGGCCCTCGGAAGGGAGAGGCGTTTTTGCCGATGCCTGTCGGCGCCCGCTCACAACCTGACCGCCCGCGCAGCCGCTGAGCTCACAGTCCGTGGCCACGACACGGGAAAAAGCGAAAAAAATCCCGCGGGGCGGCGCCGGCGTCAGGGTGGCGTGCAGGCAGTGCAGTAAACAGACCGTGGTCCTCGTTTTTCCCGCCTTTTTTTGCCGCCATATTGGGAAGGTCAAGCGAGTCCGCGACAACCCACTCCCAAGATGGCGGCCGCGGGAGGACCTCGGGCGACGGCTGCAGTACCGCACTCTGGCCACAAGGCGGCGGCACTGCCGCCCGCCCTGGGGCTGCAGGCGGGGAAGGCGCGCAAAGAAGGACAGGCGCGACCCCCTTCCAAACATCCTCTGCAATAAATGCCCCTAAACAGCCCGCACGAAACCAAAAAACACCGACAAAAAAAAAAAAAAAAAACAAAACTGCCTCTAACCCAATAATAACCAAAATAAAAAATCTTTTCTTTTAAGCTATATTTCAATCTATATTACTTTTATATTTTTTATATTTATATTCACATTTTGATTTAAAATGTATACTGATGTATAATGATCATTTTATAATTTCTTACATTCATTCATATTACTTAAAGTTTATTTTATTTTATATTTTTATGCATCTCTTAATATATGGATTACATATTTCTATATTTAGATTGATATTTCTGAAAGGTTTATATTTTTAAAAATAAAATCCCTGCATCTATCCAAGTAAAAACCTAAAAAAAAAACCAAAAAAACCTCTTTTAAACTGTTTGTAAATTTATCTATATATTTTTCGCATTTATATTCAAATTTGCATTTTAAAGGTAGATTGATAGATGTCGTTATTTATATTCTATCTCTTCCTATTACTTATTTTTACTTATATTTTATATTTTTATATCTATCTTTATACATTGATTATATATTTTTATATTTAGAAGTCTATCAAAATAAAATGTATATTCATATTTTTTTAAATAAAGACCCTGCCTCGAACCAAATAAAAACCAAAAAAGCCCTTTCTTTAAACAATATTTAAATATTTATAGCATCTTTTCATCATTATAATCACATTTGCATTTATACTTTCTATGGATGGATTATATTTATAAATGTATATAATATATATAATAAGATAACAAGATAGATAAAATATTCTATCTATTATATTTCATACATACTGCTAATACTTCTATTTACTTACATTTTAATTTTTATATAGATTTTAATGTACGTATGCTATACTTCTATACATAGATTTCTAATTTATTTCTATTTCTAATTTTTACAATAAAAACCCTGCCTACTAACAAATACAACATTTTAAAAATCCTTTTATTTTAAACTATATTTGAATATTTCTATATTCATGCTTTTGATATTTACATCTATATGCTCTTGTATATTATATTACAGTATATTGACGTACTATATTTAGATATATATAATATATTACATGTAATGTGGTATAATAAGACATATACACTAGAATATCTATGAGGTATTGTGTCGATTTCTGTGAGTTTGTATTTTTTTTCTATTTTCTGTTTATATTTCTATATACACGTATATTAATTATACATTACATCCTCACAGCGCATACCTGGGGCTGTTCTGGCTTTCTTTCCAAATGAATTTAGCAATACTTTCCTATTTTTACCAAGACCTATAAAAACGAAACATTTGCCAGGATTTAGTAGTATTCTACACACCCCCCTCCCTGTGCATTTGGGGGCAGCTTTGGGTCCCTCGGGGGGACGGCACCCGGCAGGACCCCCCCTCATTCGCCACCCACCTGCTCCTCCGCCGCAGCGTGCGTCCCTCTCCTAGGGACCTTGGGGTGCCCCAAATGACACCAGAGCCCCGAGTCTTCACCCCTTTTTCCTGGCCCCCAAAGAAGGCACAGGAGGAGTCTAACTGCCCCGGACAGCAGCCCAGCACTTGCTTCCATCCCTTTCCACATGTACATCCCCCCCGCAAGGGACTCTGCCGCAACGAGAAAGGGGGGCAGCCCCCAGAAGGGTCGAAGCTCCTGCCCAGCCTCGCTGTCACGGGCGAGGGGCAGAGAGAGGGAGCGGCAGAGACGGCGGGGACGCGGCACGGACGGCACGGCACCGAGCGGGGGCCGCTCTCAGCGCGATGCCGGCAAAGCCGCAGGTCCGGCGGGGCCGGGCGGGGTTTGACCGGCACGGGGGGATCCGCCGAGAGCCTCCGGCCCCGTGCGGGGGGACTCCCGCAAGGGCCCGGGGCCGCCGGGCTCCGGCCCTCTGGGCTTTATGCTCCGGCGCCCCCGGCCCCGCGGCTGCGGGGAAAGAAGGAACGGGGCGACGGCAAGAGAGGAGGGCTAGCAGGGCGTGAGACAGCGTATGGAGGGAGGGAGGTCGGGCTGCGGAGGAAAGCGGGAGGGCAAGGGAAAGGCCGGGAGCGGGGAAGAGGGACGGTGCACAGAGGAGGGAGAGAAGAGGAATAGAACGGAGGAGCGGGATAGGGACAGGGCAGTGGGGGTCGGGTTTGCGAGGGAGAGGAGGGGAGGGTCCGCGGACAAAGAACAGGAATACGGGGAGGAGGAAGGAAGGGTAGAGGGGGGGACGGGAGGGGAGACCGAAAAGGGAGAGAAAGGGGTCGGCTTTGGGGAGAGAGGGAACTAAGGGATAGAGAGAGAAAGAAGGGGAATACGGGAAGGAGGAAGAAAGGAAGAAGGATTGGTAGAGAGAAGGACAAGAGGGGGAGCCTCAGAGAGCGCCGATCCACCCCGAGCCCGCCCCGGCGGCCCGCCCTGCTCGGGATGCTGCGCTCGGCGGAGCTCGGCTCGGTTCGGCCCCACTCGGCTCCTCGCCTACACTCGGGCTGTTCTCCGCTAGACTCGGCTGGATTCGCCTCTTCGGCCCAGCTCGGCTCGCCTCAACTCGGAGCCGCTCGGCTCCGCTCGGCTCCGTTCGGCTCCGCTCGGCTCCCCGCGGCAGCGCGCCTCCCGCGCACGCGCACAGCTCGCCGCTCTCCTGCCGCCGAGCCCCGCGCCCGGCCCGGCCGGCGCACGGAAACCCCCGCGCCACATCAGAGCCAGCAGTTTCTGCGCTAAAGCCTTTCTGTCCTAGAAGGAGATAAACTTCTCTACCTCCTTCGTCTCCTCAGTTTTCTTCTTTGATTTCAAAAGCAGAGTTACAAAAACCTACTCAACTACAAGACTCAGTAAGTAGCCGAGAAAGTAGTCCCGTCAATTTCAGAACCTAAAGAACACGTTATACTTATGTTTCCACAATTAAAAAAAAAAGAAAAATCACACACGAGTCCTACTCACTGTGTCAAGCCTTATTTAAAACACACAAAAAAACCCCTAAAAGAAATAGTTCCACAACCAAAACAGAACAAACAAGTAACACTAACTAAAACCACGCATCCAAATACACTGTTTATCAGTCACCAACCCGAAAAATCTCTTTTCAACGTGTCTCGTTTGTATACCTCCTCACAACTAACCTTATCCTTTACAAACACTAAATTGCAAATCAAAAAACTTACACGTAACATAAACTCTTCAAATAACATTTATACACTCATACCCCAAATGACAGGTAAACCACCAAAAGTCAAATTACTCAAATCATTACAAACAAATACTTGTACAATATTTAGTTACAAAACAACCCCCAAACCACACCAAACCACAAAGAAGTTACCTCAAAACAGCAAACCTACAATTTAAAACAATTAATCCACTAAGACCAAACTTAACAATACATAAAAAAAACACCAAAAAAAAAAAAAAAACCCCCCCAAAAAAAAAAACCAAAAAAAAAAAAAAAACAAACCCCAAAACAAAAGAACACCCACCCAAAAATACCCAATCGCTCCAACACAAATTTACTTCTCAGGATCAAAACAGTACGACCTTTTAATAACCTAATTCTATTATTTCTGCATCTCTTTTAACACCTAAAATAACTACAACTCACACTTGAACCACATTAAATGAACTTACTTATTAACTAGCCAAATGAAACAATAACACATCTATAACATTAAATAAATTACTGCCAAATAGGAACATCTTTAAACATACTACCTTACAAAATAAAACAACTGTTCATTTTTGATTATTCACACACAATCATAAATATAAAACATTTAAAAAATATATAAATTGATGAAATCACAAGAAATCAATTTACAAAAACATTACAAAAATTTTAAATTAATCAATCACACATAAATAAAAGATAACGAAATAATATTTTCAAGAATTAAAACATCACTAAATAACTTAAATCATTATTAAAAACTAAAATACTCATCTTATTAATAATTACCGCTTTTTATCTCCCCTACCGATTTAAATTTTTACATAGAACTCTACAAAAATCCTTAACAAGTAGATTTATAACTTAAATTTAAAACATTTATAGATAAACATACTTCATGAATAATCTACACACCAAACAACTAAACTAACAAGAAAAACCTAATAAAATACTAATATATTCATAACATCAAAACCCCAAATCATTAACATAAAAACCCATATAAACACATGAAAATACCTACAGTTAAAAAAGACGTACCTTAATGAACATATTCACACCTTAATAATTCATTACAAACTCTTACCTACCAATTAATGATTAACATTAATTACTTGATACCAATAAAATACAAGAAAATGTTACTTTAGCCAATAACTATAATAAAATATCATAACTAATAACTTAAAATCACACTTTATTAAAAATATAAAACGGTGAAGCAACGTATCATAAAAAATCCCATTATTATCACTACACAGATATACGTATATACATATATCTATATACAGATAGATAGATAGATAGATCATATATCCATCTCAACAGCAGCATCTGGGACCGATTCCTGTCTTCTCTCTTGTCTCCTAAATTTATTAGCCATAGAGGATGGAGTAAGGAAATCATTTTATTTATCACCTTGTTCTCCAGAAACCTGAAAAACAAAAGAAAACAGAACAAAAAGAAAAAAAAGAAAACCACATTTGAAAGGCAGATCCTCACCAGCAGCTGGTCCATCTCCTACGGGGGACCATATTCTAGGGCACTTTTGGTGCACTTGCCTGAACCTGTCAGGGCACTCTGTGCCTGCAGAAGAGATTTTTTTTGTCAGGGAGAGGCAAGGGGAGGAGAAATAACGTTCGAGACAGCTCAAATCCATTACTGTGCCACTTCCTGTGCAGCAGGTCCTGTGACAGGATGGGAACTGAGGCTGCTTGAAATTTAAAAGCTAAAGACACCAGCACAAGGTGTCCTTTTGCTTTGTCAAGGAAGTGATTCCCAAATCACACAGCCCCCCCACCATCGTCCCTCCTACCACCACCTGAAAGCCTCTTGATTCTCTTCTCAAAAACACAAGGGACACCTCAGAGTTCAGCAAGTTCTGCCAGTGCAGCCCTCGGGGTGCCCCCGTCTCCAGCTCTGTCCCCCTTGCTTTCATCCTCAGCCACGTCATTCTTCAGCCGTGGACAGGAAATTGTCCCCATTTCTCCCGTACTTCCCTGGTTACCTTTTCTCTAAGCCGTGCAGGACCCCCGAGAGGAGGCTGTGATCCTCTATCAGCTCATGGGCAGCTCTAGAGGTGACACGGGCAGCACTCTGTCGTACCTCCAGAATACGACTCTGAAACAGACAATGCAACTTGTTCTTTTACAGCCAAGATCTGATTATCTAAAATAAAATGAGCAATGTGGCTGGTACCCCATCAACTTCCAGCTAAAACGAACACCGCCTGTTCTCAGCAACTCCAGAGAAGGAAAGACATTCTCCCTTCAACGCTTCGCACCACAGGTGCTGCTCTTACCAGAAGTATTCAGGTAGCAAGACAGTTTTCTCTTTTTGTCCGAGGTTTTGATACCTGAAATCCTCAGGGTGGATGCTCCCAAACCTGAGAGCTCCCGGCAGGCGAGGTTCCCTCCTGCCGAAGCACTGTGCAGGTGACAAACGTGCTGGCTGGGGGAATAGAGACCCCAAAAAGAAAAGGCCCCGACTGCAGGAGCAAAACCACGGCACCCCCGTGAGGCTCCACGACGGCAGGAACCGGTCCCAGTTTCAGGGGATAAGGATGGGACTGGTTTAGACACAAGCAAAATTATTTCCCCATCCACACATCCACAAAACCAACAAGGAACAGATTTTCAAGAGGACCAAGGCAGAATCAGCTATTCCTTTCTGTTTGGTACTTGAGATCTCGAGGCCAATACAAGCTTTTGTGGTTTTGGGGTATTTGGGAACTGTTCTTTTTCAATTCTTACCTGGGAGCCCTGGTCACACAAAGGACTGCTGAGAAAGGCAAGAATGACCCGGAAAATCCTCTGGTAGACATAGAGCTCACAGCAATGTTTGTCACGCAGCCCTTCCCCAAGAAATCTGAGGATCCACTCGTGCTGTTTTGTACTGGAAGCCACAAAGAAAAATACCACCGTCAGACATTCAGACATTTCCTAAGGATACCTGCTCCTAAGAGCACAAAACCCCGGTTCCCTCCGAGTGCCAGCTCAGGAATTACCACAGCTTGTTCTGGACTTCTCAATTTTCCATTCCTATCAAATTTAATCGCTAACATCCATTGGGAACAGTCAGTCTGCAGCCCAAACATGCAGTGGAAACGGAATTTTAGAAGTTGCTGTTTCTAAAATACTTCAGTTGAACTCCAAGTTACTAACCTAAACTCAAAGAGGAATTGTAGCTAGCCGGGGCAGAACATTCTCTTCTCGTGCTCACAGAGCATACGCAGCACAACTCCTGGTGCGTTTAGTATTAAGAAGACAACAAAAACCTCACAGAAATAATAACATTTTGAATTCCTACATGAAACATAAGAAAGACGCTTCTAATTAACTACCTGTGGGAGAATGAGGTCTCATTGTATTTTTGCGGCTGTTTCTAATACATTTCTGAAGAATTACTGGGTACCTAAAATGGGACTCTCACCTCAAAATCAAAACTGTAGAAAAGCTGGAGAAAACCCGGTACCTTCCTCAGGTCCAAACACCGGTGCGACAGAAGGAATCTCTTTACCCTTATGTACACGTGCTCCTCTGTAAAGAGAAAAGGCTGGCATGGTGGAGGAGGACAGCGCTCCCAATCCACAAGCCCGTGCTGTCAGCGTACCTGTCAGCTCCCGGCGGTGGGCAACTCCGGCCCTGCGGGCAAGGGGGAGACGGCTCGGGCACCTCCAGCGGCTGCTCTGCCCCGATGCTTTCGCGTTCTCCTGCATTTCCCTGCAGCGGAGGGGGTCCGGGACGGGGGCGGATCGTGTCAGAGTGGAGACGGCGGGGAAGCTCGGGGAGGCGGCGGGAACGCGGCGGGACGAGACGGGGACGCGGCGGGACGGCGACGACTCGCTTGACCTTCCAAAGATGGCGGCAGGAGGGGCGGGGAAAGCCGGGGCCCCGCTCCGCCGCCCGCGCGCCGCCCCGGCGGCATTTTCCGGCACGCGGTCGCTTCCAGCGTCTAGAGAGGGACGCGCGCGGGGATCGGGAAAGGGGAGTGCAGCCCTGTTCCGACGCCGCTCGCCCCCCGCCCGCCGCCCCCGGCCCGTGAGCGCTGCGACCGCGCCTCCGCCGCCCGCCGAAAGCGGCCCCGCCGGGCCGCCCTCGCCGCTGCCGTTCTTCTCGGTCATCGGGTCCCTTTGCTCTCCCGAATCTCCTTCACCCCTCCCCTCTATTTACAGACACCGCCCCGCTTGCCGCTCGCTCCCGCGCCTCGCCCTTCCCACGCTCGGCAGCCGTCCTTCCCCCCTCAGCCGGCACCCAGCGGCGAGGGGCAGGGCGCTGGCTGGGGGGGGGCTGCAGTACCGCTCTCTGTCCACAAGGCGGCAGCACCGCCGCCGGCCACAGCCGGGGGCTGCCGCTCGCCCGGAGGGAAGGGAGGCAGAAAAGAACAGGGGCGATCCCCTTGGAAAAATCCTGAAAAATAAATGGCCCAAAAAACATCCGCACACAAACTAAAACACACTGCCTCTAACCCAATACAACCCCTCCAAAATCCTTTTCTTTTAAACTCTCTCTAGCTATCTTTTATATTTATACTTTTCACATTCGCATTTATCATGTATATTGATGCATGATGTTATTTCGATTCTATATTAAATATCTTCCTATGACTTCTATTTATTTCTATTTTATCTTTTTATAGATCTAGATATATATATGATGCATTTCTATATTTATATTGCAAAAATAGTTCTGTTATTTAAAATAAAAGCCCTGCCTGTAACCAAATTCCAGCTCTATGATATTAATATTAACGATCTCTTATTTAAAAGAAAAATGCTGCCTGAAACCCACCCGTCCGCGGCGCAAGTGTGGCAACAGCCCGTGTCCGCAGTACTGGCAAGGCCGCGGGAAATCCCGGCGGGGCGGCGCCTGCGTGGCGCGCGGGCAGTGCAGCACGCGGACCACGATTTTCCCGCGCTTTTTTTTTTTTTTTTTTTTTTCTTTTTTCGCCTGTCCGCCATATTGAGAAGGTCAAGAGTGTCCCGGCCGCCGCGACACTTTCAAGATGGCGGCCGCGTGAGGCCCTCGGAAGGGAGAGGCGTTTTTGCCGATGCCTGTCGGCGCCCGCTCACAACCTGACCGCCCGCGCAGCCGCTGAGCTCACAGTCCGTGGCCACGACACGGGAAAAAGCGAAAAAAATCCCGCGGGGCGGCGCCGGCGTCAGGGTGGCGTGCAGGCAGTGCAGTAAACAGACCGTGGTCCTCGTTTTTCCCGCCTTTTTTTGCCGCCATATTGGGAAGGTCAAGCGAGTCCGCGACAACCCACTCCCAAGATGGCGGCCGCGGGAGGACCTCGGGCGACGGCTGCAGTACCGCACTCTGGCCACAAGGCGGCGGCACTGCCGCCCGCCCTGGGGCTGCAGGCGGGGAAGGCGCGCAAAGAAGGACAGGCGCGACCCCCTTCCAAACATCCTCTGCAATAAATGCCCCTAAACAGCCCGCACGAAACCAAAAAACACCGACAAAAAAAAAAAAAAAAAACAAAACTGCCTCTAACCCAATAATAACCAAAATAAAAAATCTTTTCTTTTAAGCTATATTTCAATCTATATTACTTTTATATTTTTTATATTTATATTCACATTTTGATTTAAAATGTATACTGATGTATAATGATCATTTTATAATTTCTTACATTCATTCATATTACTTAAAGTTTATTTTATTTTATATTTTTATGCATCTCTTAATATATGGATTACATATTTCTATATTTAGATTGATATTTCTGAAAGGTTTATATTTTTAAAAATAAAATCCCTGCATCTATCCAAGTAAAAACCTAAAAAAAAAACCAAAAAAACCTCTTTTAAACTGTTTGTAAATTTATCTATATATTTTTCGCATTTATATTCAAATTTGCATTTTAAAGGTAGATTGATAGATGTCGTTATTTATATTCTATCTCTTCCTATTACTTATTTTTACTTATATTTTATATTTTTATATCTATCTTTATACATTGATTATATATTTTTATATTTAGAAGTCTATCAAAATAAAATGTATATTCATATTTTTTTAAATAAAGACCCTGCCTCGAACCAAATAAAAACCAAAAAAGCCCTTTCTTTAAACAATATTTAAATATTTATAGCATCTTTTCATCATTATAATCACATTTGCATTTATACTTTCTATGGATGGATTATATTTATAAATGTATATAATATATATAATAAGATAACAAGATAGATAAAATATTCTATCTATTATATTTCATACATACTGCTAATACTTCTATTTACTTACATTTTAATTTTTATATAGATTTTAATGTACGTATGCTATACTTCTATACATAGATTTCTAATTTATTTCTATTTCTAATTTTTACAATAAAAACCCTGCCTACTAACAAATACAACATTTTAAAAATCCTTTTATTTTAAACTATATTTGAATATTTCTATATTCATGCTTTTGATATTTACATCTATATGCTCTTGTATATTATATTACAGTATATTGACGTACTATATTTAGATATATATAATATATTACATGTAATGTGGTATAATAAGACATATACACTAGAATATCTATGAGGTATTGTGTCGATTTCTGTGAGTTTGTATTTTTTTTCTATTTTCTGTTTATATTTCTATATACACGTATATTAATTATACATTACATCCTCACAGCGCATACCTGGGGCTGTTCTGGCTTTCTTTCCAAATGAATTTAGCAATACTTTCCTATTTTTACCAAGACCTATAAAAACGAAACATTTGCCAGGATTTAGTAGTATTCTACACACCCCCCTCCCTGTGCATTTGGGGGCAGCTTTGGGTCCCTCGGGGGGACGGCACCCGGCAGGACCCCCCCTCATTCGCCACCCACCTGCTCCTCCGCCGCAGCGTGCGTCCCTCTCCTAGGGACCTTGGGGTGCCCCAAATGACACCAGAGCCCCGAGTCTTCACCCCTTTTTCCTGGCCCCCAAAGAAGGCACAGGAGGAGTCTAACTGCCCCGGACAGCAGCCCAGCACTTGCTTCCATCCCTTTCCACATGTACATCCCCCCCGCAAGGGACTCTGCCGCAACGAGAAAGGGGGGCAGCCCCCAGAAGGGTCGAAGCTCCTGCCCAGCCTCGCTGTCACGGGCGAGGGGCAGAGAGAGGGAGCGGCAGAGACGGCGGGGACGCGGCACGGACGGCACGGCACCGAGCGGGGGCCGCTCTCAGCGCGATGCCGGCAAAGCCGCAGGTCCGGCGGGGCCGGGCGGGGTTTGACCGGCACGGGGGGATCCGCCGAGAGCCTCCGGCCCCGTGCGGGGGGACTCCCGCAAGGGCCCGGGGCCGCCGGGCTCCGGCCCTCTGGGCTTTATGCTCCGGCGCCCCCGGCCCCGCGGCTGCGGGGAAAGAAGGAACGGGGCGACGGCAAGAGAGGAGGGCTAGCAGGGCGTGAGACAGCGTATGGAGGGAGGGAGGTCGGGCTGCGGAGGAAAGCGGGAGGGCAAGGGAAAGGCCGGGAGCGGGGAAGAGGGACGGTGCACAGAGGAGGGAGAGAAGAGGAATAGAACGGAGGAGCGGGATAGGGACAGGGCAGTGGGGGTCGGGTTTGCGAGGGAGAGGAGGGGAGGGTCCGCGGACAAAGAACAGGAATACGGGGAGGAGGAAGGAAGGGTAGAGGGGGGGACGGGAGGGGAGACCGAAAAGGGAGAGAAAGGGGTCGGCTTTGGGGAGAGAGGGAACTAAGGGATAGAGAGAGAAAGAAGGGGAATACGGGAAGGAGGAAGAAAGGAAGAAGGATTGGTAGAGAGAGGGACAAGAGGGGGAGCCTCAGAGAGCGCCGATCCACCCCGAGCCCGCCCCGGCGGCCCGCCCTGCTCGGGATGCTGCGCTCGGCGGAGCTCGGCTCGGTTCGGCCCCACTCGGCTCCTCGCCTACACTCGGGCTGTTCTCCGCTAGACTCGGCTGGATTCGCCTCTTCGGCCCAGCTCGGCTCGCCTCAACTCGGAGCCGCTCGGCTCCGCTCGGCTCCGTTCGGCTCCGCTCGGCTCCCCGCGGCAGCGCGCCTCCCGCGCACGCGCACAGCTCGCCGCTCTCCTGCCGCCGAGCCCCGCGCCCGGCCCGGCCGGCGCACGGAAACCCCCGCGCCACATCAGAGCCAGCAGTTTCTGCGCTAAAGCCTTTCTGTCCTAGAAGGAGATAACTTCTCTACCTCCTTCGTCTCCTCAGTTTTCTTCTTTGATTTCAAAAGCAGAGTTACAAAAACCTACTCAACTACAAGACTCAGTAAGTAGCCGAGAAAGTAGTCCCGTCAATTTCAGAACCTAAAGAACACGTTATACTTATGTTTCCACAATTAAAAAAAAAAGAAAAATCACACACGAGTCCTACTCACTGTGTCAAGCCTTATTTAAAACACACAAAAAAACCCCTAAAAGAAATAGTTCCACAACCAAAACAGAACAAACAAGTAACACTAACTAAAACCACGCATCCAAATACACTGTTTATCAGTCACCAACCCGAAAAATCTCTTTTCAACGTGTCTCGTTTGTATACCTCCTCACAACTAACCTTATCCTTTACAAACACTAAATTGCAAATCAAAAAACTTACACGTAACATAAACTCTTCAAATAACATTTATACACTCATACCCCAAATGACAGGTAAACCACCAAAAGTCAAATTACTCAAATCATTACAAACAAATACTTGTACAATATTTAGTTACAAAACAACCCCCAAACCACACAAAACCACAAAGAAGTTACCTCAAAACAGCAAACCTACAATTTAAAACAATTAATCCACTAAGACCAAACTTAACAATACATAAAAAAAACACCAAAAAAAAAAAAAAAAAACCCCCCAAAAAAAAAACCAAAAAAAAAAAAAAAAACAAACCCCAAAACAAAAGAACACCCACCCAAAAATACCCAATCGCTCCAACACAAATTTACTTCTCAGGATCAAAACAGTACGACCTTTTAATAACCTAATTCTATTATTTCTGCATCTCTTTTAACACCTAAAATAACTACAACTCACACTTGAACCACATTAAATGAACTTACTTATTAACTAGCCAAATGAAACAATAACACATCTATAACATTAAATAAATTACTGCCAAATAGGAACATCTTTAAACATACTACCTTACAAAATACAACAACTGTTCATTTTTGATTATTCACACACAATCATAAATATAAAACATTTAAAAAATATATAAATTGATGAAATCACAAGAAATCAATTTACAAAAACATTACAAAAATTTTAAATTAATCAATCACACATAAATAAAAGATAACGAAATAATATTTTCAAGAATTAAAACATCACTAAATAACTTAAATCATTATTAAAAACTAAAATACTCATCTTATTAATAATTACCGCTTTTTATCTCCCCTACCGATTTAAATTTTTACATAGAACTCTACAAAAATCCTTAACAAGTAGATTTATAACTTAAATTTAAAACATTTATAGATAAACATACTTCATGAATAATCTACACACCAAACAACTAAACTAACAAGAAAAACCTAATAAAATACTAATATATTCATAACATCAAAACCCCAAATCATTAACATAAAAACCCATATAAACACATGAAAATACCTACAGTTAAAAAAGACGTACCTTAATGAACATATTCACACCTTAATAATTCATTACAAACTCTTACCTACCAATTAATGATTAACATTAATTACTTGATACCAATAAAATACAAGAAAATGTTACTTTAGCCAATAACTATAATAAAATATCATAACTAATAACTTAAAATCACACTTTATTAAAAATATAAAACGGTGAAGCAACGTATCATAAAAAAATCCCATTATTATCACTACACAGATATACGTATATACATATATCTATCTACAGATAGATAGATAGATAGATCATATATCCATCTCAACAGCAGCATCTGGGACCGATTCCTGTCTTCTCTCTTGTCTCCTAAATTTATTAGCCATAGAGGATGGAGTAAGGAAATCATTTTATTTATCACCTTGTTCTCCAGAAACCTGAAAAACAAAAGAAAACAGAACAAAAAGAAAAAAAAGAAAACCACATTTGAAAGGCAGATCCTCACCAGCAGCTGGTCCATCTCCTACGGGGGACCATATTCTAGGGCACTTTTGGTGCACTTGCCTGAACCTGTCAGGGCACTCTGTGCCTGCAGAAGAGATTTTTTTTGTCAGGGAGAGGCAAGGGGAGGAGAAATAACGTTCGAGACAGCTCAAATCCATTACTGTGCCACTTCCTGTGCAGCAGGTCCTGTGACAGGATGGGAACTGAGGCTGCTTGAAATTTAAAAGCTAAAGACACCAGCACAAGGTGTCCTTTTGCTTTGTCAAGGAAGTGATTCCCAAATCACACAGCCCCCCCACCATCGTCCCTCCTACCACCACCTGAAAGCCTCTTGATTCTCTTCTCAAAAACACAAGGGACACCTCAGAGTTCAGCAAGTTCTGCCAGTGCAGCCCTCGGGGTGCCCCCGTCTCCAGCTCTGTCCCCCTTGCTTTCATCCTCAGCCACGTCATTCTTCAGCCGTGGACAGGAAATTGTCCCCATTTCTCCCGTACTTCCCTGGTTACCTTTTCTCTAAGCCGTGCAGGACCCACGAGTGGAGGCTGTGATCCTCTATCAGCTCATGGGCAGCTCTAGAGGTGACACGGGCAGCACTCTGTCGTACCTCCAGAATACGACTCTGAAACAGACAATGCAACTTGTTCTTTTACAGCCAAGATCTGATTATCTAAAATAAAATGAGCAATGTGGCTGGTACCCCATCAACTTCCAGCTAAAACGAACACCGCCTGTTCTCAGCAACTCCAGAGAAGGAAAGACATTCTCCCTTCAACGCTTCGCACCACAGGTGCTGCTCTTACCAGAAGTATTCAGGTAGCAAGACAGTTTTCTCTTTTTGTCCGAGGTTTTGATACCTGAAATCCTCAGGGTGGATGCTCCCAAACCTGAGAGCTCCCGGCAGGCGAGGTTCCCTCCTGCCGAAGCACTGTGCAGGTGACAAACGTGCTGGCTGGGGGAATAGAGACCCCAAAAAGAAAAGGCCCCGACTGCAGGAGCAAAACCACGGCACCCCCGTGAGGCTCCACGACGGCAGGAACCGGTCCCAGTTTCAGGGGATAAGGATGGGACTGGTTTAGACACAAGCAAAATTATTTCCCCATCCACACATCCACAAAACCAACAAGGAACAGATTTTCAAGAGGACCAAGGCAGAATCAGCTATTCCTTTCTGTTTGGTACTTGAGATCTCGAGGCCAATACAAGCTTTTGTGGTTTTGGGGTATTTGGGAACTGTTCTTTTTCAATTCTTACCTGGGAGCCCTGGTCACACAAAGGACTGCTGAGAAAGGCAAGAATGACCCGGAAAATCCTCTGGTAGACATAGAGCTCACAGCAATGTTTGTCACGCAGCCCTTCCCCAAGAAATCTGAGGATCCACTCGTGCTGTTTTGTACTGGAAGCCACAAAGAAAAATACCACCGTCAGACATTCAGACATTTCCTAAGGATACCTGCTCCTAAGAGCACAAAACCCCGGTTCCCTCCGAGTGCCAGCTCAGGAATTACCACAGCTTGTTCTGGACTTCTCAATTTTCCATTCCTATCAAATTTAATCGCTAACATCCATTGGGAACAGTCAGTCTGCAGCCCAAACATGCAGTGGAAACGGAATTTTAGAAGTTGCTGTTTCTAAAATACTTCAGTTGAACTCCAAGTTACTAACCTAAACTCAAAGAGGAATTGTAGCTAGCCGGGGCAGAACATTCTCTTCTCGTGCTCACAGAGCATACGCAGCACAACTCCTGGTGCGTTTAGTATTAAGAAGACAACAAAAACCTCACAGAAATAATAACATTTTGAATTCCTACATGAAACATAAGAAAGACGCTTCTAATTAACTACCTGTGGGAGAATGAGGTCTCATTGTATTTTTTCGGCTGTTTCTAATACATTTCTGAAGAATTACTGGGTACCTAAAATGGGACTCTCACCTCAAAATCAAAACTGTAGAAAAGCTGGAGAAAACCCGGTACCTTCCTCAGGTCCAAACACCGGTGCGACAGAAGGAATCTCTTTACCCTTATGTACACGTGCTCCTCTGTAAAGAGAAAAGGCTGGCATGGTGGAGGAGGACAGCGCTCCCAATCCACAAGCCCGTGCTGTCAGCGTACCTGTCAGCTCCCGGCGGTGGGCAACTCCGGCCCTGCGGGCAAGGGGGAGACGGCTCGGGCACCTCCAGCGGCTGCTCTGCCCCGATGCTTTCGCGTTCTCCTGCATTTCCCTGCAGCGGAGGGGGTCCGGGACGGGGGCGGATCGTGTCAGAGTGGAGACGGCGGGGAAGCTCGGGGAGGCGGCGGGAACGCGGCGGGACGAGACGGGGACGCGGCGGGACGGCGACGACTCGCTTGACCTTCCAAAGATGGCGGCAGGAGGGGCGGGGAAAGCCGGGGCCCCGCTCCGCCGCCCGCGCGCCGCCCCGGCGGCATTTTCCGGCACGCGGTCGCTTCCAGCGTCTAGAGAGGGACGCGCGCGGGGATCGGGAAAGGGGAGTGCAGCCCTGTTCCGACGCCGCTCGCCCCCCGCCCGCCGCCCCCGGCCCGTGAGCGCTGCGACCGCGCCTCCGCCGCCCGCCGAAAGCGGCCCCGCCGGGCCGCCCTCGCCGCTGCCGTTCTTCTCGGTCATCGGGTCCCTTTGCTCTCCCGAATCTCCTTCACCCCTCCCCTCTATTTACAGACACCGCCCCGCTTGCCGCTCGCTCCCGCGCCTCGCCCTTCCCACGCTCGGCAGCCGTCCTTCCCCCCTCAGCCGGCACCCAGCGGCGAGGGGCAGGGCGCTGGCTGGGGGGGGGCTGCAGTACCGCTCTCTGTCCACAAGGCGGCAGCACCGCCGCCGGCCACAGCCGGGGGCTGCCGCTCGCCCGGAGGGAAGGGAGGCAGAAAAGAACAGGGGCGATCCCCTTGGAAAAATCCTGAAAAATAAATGGCCCAAAAAACATCCGCACACAAACTAAAACACACTGCCTCTAACCCAATACAACCCCTCCAAAATCCTTTTCTTTTAAACTCTCTCTAGCTATCTTTTATATTTATACTTTTCACATTCGCATTTATCATGTATATTGATGCATGATGTTATTTCGATTCTATATTAAATATCTTCCTATGACTTCTATTTATTTCTATTTTATCTTTTTATAGATCTAGATATATATATGATGCATTTCTATATTTATATTGCAAAAATAGTTCTGTTATTTAAAATAAAAGCCCTGCCTGTAACCAAATTCCAGCTCTATGATATTAATATTAACGATCTCTTATTTAAAAGAAAAATGCTGCCTGAAACCCACCCGTCCGCGGCGCAAGTGTGGCAACAGCCCGTGTCCGCAGTACTGGCAAGGCCGCGGGAAATCCCGGCGGGGCGGCGCCTGCGTGGCGCGCGGGCAGTGCAGCACGCGGACCACGATTTTCCCGCGCTTTTTTTTTTTTTTTTTTTTTCTTTTTTCGCCTGTCCGCCATATTGAGAAGGTCAAGAGTGTCCCGGCCGCCGCGACACTTTCAAGATGGCGGCCGCGTGAGGCCCTCGGAAGGGAGAGGCGTTTTTGCCGATGCCTGTCGGCGCCCGCTCACAACCTGACCGCCCGCGCAGCCGCTGAGCTCACAGTCCGTGGCCACGACACGGGAAAAAGCGAAAAAAATCCCGCGGGGCGGCGCCGGCGTCAGGGTGGCGTGCAGGCAGTGCAGTAAACAGACCGTGGTCCTCGTTTTTCCCGCCTTTTTTTGCCGCCATATTGGGAAGGTCAAGCGAGTCCGCGACAACCCACTCCCAAGATGGCGGCCGCGGGAGGACCTCGGGCGACGGCTGCAGTACCGCACTCTGGCCACAAGGCGGCGGCACTGCCGCCCGCCCTGGGGCTGCAGGCGGGGAAGGCGCGCAAAGAAGGACAGGCGCGACCCCCTTCCAAACATCCTCTGCAATAAATGCCCCTAAACAGCCCGCACGAAACCAAAAAACACCGACAAAAAAAAAAAAAAAAAAACAAAACTGCCTCTAACCCAATAATAACCAAAATAAAAAATCTTTTCTTTTAAGCTATATTTCAATCTATATTACTTTTATATTTTTTATATTTATATTCACATTTTGATTTAAAATGTATACTGATGTATAATGATCATTTTATAATTTCTTACATTCATTCATATTACTTAAAGTTTATTTTATTTTATATTTTTATGCATCTCTTAATATATGGATTACATATTTCTATATTTAGATTGATATTTCTGAAAGGTTTATATTTTTAAAAATAAAATCCCTGCATCTATCCAAGTAAAAACCTAAAAAAAAAACCAAAAAAACCTCTTTTAAACTGTTTGTAAATTTATCTATATATTTTTCGCATTTATATTCAAATTTGCATTTTAAAGGTAGATTGATAGATGTCGTTATTTATATTCTATCTCTTCCTATTACTTATTTTTACTTATATTTTATATTTTTATATCTATCTTTATACATTGATTATATATTTTTATATTTAGAAGTCTATCAAAATAAAATGTATATTCATATTTTTTTAAATAAAGACCCTGCCTCGAACCAAATAAAAACCAAAAAAGCCCTTTCTTTAAACAATATTTAAATATTTATAGCATCTTTTCATCATTATAATCACATTTGCATTTATACTTTCTATGGATGGATTATATTTATAAATGTATATAATATATATAATAAGATAACAAGATAGATAAAATATTCTATCTATTATATTTCATACATACTGCTAATACTTCTATTTACTTACATTTTAATTTTTATATAGATTTTAATGTACGTATGCTATACTTCTATACATAGATTTCTAATTTATTTCTATTTCTAATTTTTACAATAAAAACCCTGCCTACTAACAAATACAACATTTTAAAAATCCTTTTATTTTAAACTATATTTGAATATTTCTATATTCATGCTTTTGATATTTACATCTATATGCTCTTGTATATTATATTACAGTATATTGACGTACTATATTTAGATATATATAATATATTACATGTAATGTGGTATAATAAGACATATACACTAGAATATCTATGAGGTATTGTGTCGATTTCTGTGAGTTTGTATTTTTTTTCTATTTTCTGTTTATATTTCTATATACACGTATATTAATTATACATTACATCCTCACAGCGCATACCTGGGGCTGTTCTGGCTTTCTTTCCAAATGAATTTAGCAATACTTTCCTATTTTTACCAAGACCTATAAAAACGAAACATTTGCCAGGATTTAGTAGTATTCTACACACCCCCCTCCCTGTGCATTTGGGGGCAGCTTTGGGTCCCTCGGGGGGACGGCACCCGGCAGGACCCCCCCTCATTCGCCACCCACCTGCTCCTCCGCCGCAGCGTGCGTCCCTCTCCTAGGGACCTTGGGGTGCCCCAAATGACACCAGAGCCCCGAGTCTTCACCCCTTTTTCCTGGCCCCCAAAGAAGGCACAGGAGGAGTCTAACTGCCCCGGACAGCAGCCCAGCACTTGCTTCCATCCCTTTCCACATGTACATCCCCCCCGCAAGGGACTCTGCCGCAACGAGAAAGGGGGGCAGCCCCCAGAAGGGTCGAAGCTCCTGCCCAGCCTCGCTGTCACGGGCGAGGGGCAGAGAGAGGGAGCGGCAGAGACGGCGGGGACGCGGCACGGACGGCACGGCACCGAGCGGGGGCCGCTCTCAGCGCGATGCCGGCAAAGCCGCAGGTCCGGCGGGGCCGGGCGGGGTTTGACCGGCACGGGGGGATCCGCCGAGAGCCTCCGGCCCCGTGCGGGGGGACTCCCGCAAGGGCCCGGGGCCGCCGGGCTCCGGCCCTCTGGGCTTTATGCTCCGGCGCCCCCGGCCCCGCGGCTGCGGGGAAAGAAGGAACGGGGCGACGGCAAGAGAGGAGGGCTAGCAGGGCGTGAGACAGCGTATGGAGGGAGGGAGGTCGGGCTGTGGAGGAAAGCGGGAGGGCAAGGGAAAGGCCGGGAGCGGGGAAGAGGGACGGTGCACAGAGGAGGGAGAGAAGAGGAATAGAACGGAGGAGCGGGATAGGGACAGGGCAGTGGGGGTCGGGTTTGCGAGGGAGAGGAGGGGAGGGTCCGCGGACAAAGAACAGGAATACGGGGAGGAGGAAGGAAGGGTAGAGGGGGGGACGGGAGGGGAGACCGAAAAGGGAGAGAAAGGGGTCGGCTTTGGGGAGAGAGGGAACTAAGGGATAGAGAGAGAAAGAAGGGGAATACGGGAAGGAGGAAGAAAGGAAGAAGGATTGGTAGAGAGAGGGACAAGAGGGGGAGCCTCAGAGAGCGCCGATCCACCCCGAGCCCGCCCCGGCGGCCCGCCCTGCTCGGGATGCTGCGCTCGGCGGAGCTCGGCTCGGTTCGGCCCCACTCGGCTCCTCGCCTACACTCGGGCTGTTCTCCGCTAGACTCGGCTGGATTCGCCTCTTCGGCGCAGCTCGGCTCGCCTCAACTCGGAGCCGCTCGGCTCCGCTCGGCTCCGTTCGGCTCCGCTCGGCTCCCCGCGGCAGCGCGCCTCCCGCGCACGCGCACAGCTCGCCGCTCTCCTGCCGCCGAGCCCCGCGCCCGGCCCGGCCGGCGCACGGAAACCCCCGCGCCACATCAGAGCCAGCAGTTTCTGCGCTAAAGCCTTTCTGTCCTAGAAGGAGATAACTTCTCTACCTCCTTCGTCTCCTCAGTTTTCTTCTTTGATTTCAAAAGCAGAGTTACAAAAACCTACTCAACTACAAGACTCAGTAAGTAGCCGAGAAAGTAGTCCCGTCAATTTCAGAACCTAAAGAACACGTTATACTTATGTTTCCACAATTAAAAAAAAAAGAAAAATCACACACGAGTCCTACTCACTGTGTCAAGCCTTATTTAAAACACACAAAAAAACCCCTAAAAGAAATAGTTCCACAACCAAAACAGAACAAACAAGTAACACTAACTAAAACCACGCATCCAAATACACTGTTTATCAGTCACCAACCCGAAAAATCTCTTTTCAACGTGTCTCGTTTGTATACCTCCTCACAACTAACCTTATCCTTTACAAACACTAAATTGCAAATCAAAAAACTTACACATAACATAAACTCTTCAAATAACATTTATACACTCATACCCCAAATGACAGGTAAACCACCAAAAGTAAAATTACTCAAATCATTACAAACAAATACTTGTACAATATTTAGTTACAAAACAACCCCCAAACCACACAAAACCACAAAGAAGTTACCTCAAAACAGCAAACCTACAATTTAAAACAATTAATCCACTAAGACCAAACTTAACAATAATACATTAAAAAAACACCAAAAAAAAAAAAAAAAAACCCAAAAAAACCACAACCAACCAACCAAAAAAAAAGAACACCCACCCAAAAATACCCAATCGCTCCAACACAAATTTACTTCTCAGTATCAAAACAGTACGACCTTTTAATAACCTAATTCTATTATTTCTGCATCTCTTTTAACACCTAAAATAACTACAACTCACACTTGAACCACATTAAATGAACTTACTTATTAACTAGCCAAATGAAACAATAACACATCTATAACAGTAAATAAATTACTGCCAAATAGGAACATCTTTAAACATACTACCTTACAAAATAAAACAACTGTTCATTTTTTATTATTCACACACAATCATAAATATAAAACATTTAAAAAATATATAAATTGATGAAATCACAAGAAATCAATTTACAAAAACATTACAAAAATTTTAAATTAATCAATCACACATAAATAAAAAATAACGAAATAATATTTTCAAGAATTAAAACATCACTAAATAACTTAAATCATTATTAAAAACTAAAATACTCATCTTATTAATAATTACCGCTTTTTATCTCCCCTACCGATTTAAATTTTTACATAGAACTCTACAAAAATCCTTAACAAGTAGATTTATAACTTAAATTTAAAACATTTATAGATAAACATACTTAATGAATAATCTACACACCAAACAACTAAACTAACAAGAAAAACCTAATAAAATACTAATATATTCATAACATCAAAACCCCAAATCATTAACATAAAAACCCATATAAACACATGAAAATACCCACAGTTAAAAAAGACGTACCTTAATGAACAATATTCACAGCTTAATAATTCATTACAAACTCTTACCAATTAATGATTAACATTAATTACTTGATACCAATAAAATACAAGAAAATGTTACTTTAGCCAATAACTATAATAAAATATCATAACTAATAACTTAAAATCACACTTTATTAAAAATATAAAACGGTGAAGCAACGTATCATCAAAAATCCCATTATTATCACTACACAGATATACGTATATACATATATCTATATACAGATAGATAGATCATATATCCATCTCAACAGCAGCATCTGCGACCGATTCCTGTTTTCTCTCTTGTCTCCTAAATTTATTAGCCATAGAGGATGGAGTAAGGAAATCATTTTATTTATCACCTTGTTCTCCAGAAACCTGAAAAACAAAATAAAACAGAAGAAAAAAAAAAAAAAAAGAAAACCACATTTGAAAGGCAGGTCCTCACCAGCAGCTGGTCCATCTCCTACAGGGGACCATATTCTAGGGCACTTTTGGTGCACTTGCCTGAACCTGTCAGGGCACTCTGTGCCTGCAGAAGAGATTTTTTTTGTCAGGGAGAGGCAAGGGGAGGAGAAATAACGTTCTAGACAGCTCAAATCCATTACTGTGCCACTTCCTGTGCAGCAGGTCCTGTGACAGGATGGGAACTGAGGCTGCTTGAAATTTAAAAGCTGAAGACACCAGCACAAGGTGTCCTTTTGCTTTGTCAAGGAAGTGATTCCCAAATCACACAGCCCCCCCACCATCGTCCCTCCTACCACCACCTGAAAGCCTCTTGATTCTCTTCTCAAAAACACAAGGGACACCTCAGAGTTCAGCAAGTTCTGCCAGTGCAGCCCTCGGGGTGCCCCCGTCTCCAGGTCTGTCCCCCTTGCTTTCATCCTCTGCCACGTCATTCTTCAGCCGTGGACAGGAAATTGTCCCCATTTCTCCCGTACTTCCCTGGTTACCTTTTCTCTAAGCCGTGCAGGACCCCCGAGAGGAGGCTGTGATCCTCTATCAGCTCATGGGCAGCTCTAGAGGTGACACGGGCAGCACTCTGTCATATCTCCAGAATACGACGCTGAAACAGACAATGCAACTTGTTCTTTTACAGCCAAGATCTGATTATCTAAAATAAAATGAGCAATTTGGCTGGTACCCCATCAACTTCCAGCTAAAATGAACACTGCATGTTCTCAGCAACTCCAGAGAAGGAAAGACATTCTCCCTTCAACGCTTCACACCACAGGTGCTGCTCTTACAAGAAGTATTCAGGTAGCAAGACAATTTTCTCTTTTTGTCCGAGGTTTTGATACCTGAAATCCTCAGGGTGGATGCTCCCAAACCTGAGAGCTCCCGGCAGGCGAGGTTCCCTCCTGCCGAAGCACTGTGCAGGTGACAAACGTGCTGGCTGGGGAAATAGAGACCCCAAAAAGAAAAGGCCCCGACTGCAGGAGCAAAACCACGGCACCCCCGTGAGGCTCCACGACGGCAGGAACCGGTCCCAGTTTCAGGGGATAAGGATGGGACTGGTTTAGACACAAGCAAAATTATTTCCCCATCCACACATCCACAAAACCAACAAGGAACAGATTTTCAAGAGGACCAAGGCAGAATCAGCTATTCCTTTCTGTTTGGTACTTGAGATCTCGAGGCCAATACAAGCTTTTGTGGTTTTGGGGTATTTGGGAACTGTTCTTTTTCAATTCTTACCTGGGAGCCCTGGTCACACAAAGGACTGCTGAAAAAGGCAAGAATGACCCGGAAAATCCTCTGGTAGACATAGAGCTCACAGCAATGTTTGTCACGCAGCCCTTCCCCAAGAAATCTGAGGATCCACTCGCGCTCTGTTTTCTACGGGAAGCCACAAAGAAAAATACCACCGTCAGACATTCCGACATTTCCAAAGGATACCTGCTCCTAAGAGCACAAAACCCCGGTTCCCTCCGAGTGCCAGTTCAGGGCTCACCACAGCTTCTTCTGGACTTCTCCATTTCCATTCCTACCAAATTTAATCGCTAACATCCACTGGGAACAGTCAGTCTGCAGCCCAAACATGTAGTGGAAATGGAATTTTAGAAGTTGCTGTTTCTAAAATACTTCAGTTGATCTCAAAGTTACTAACCTAAACTCCTTCAAACAACTTGTTCACGAGGAGGCAGGGATTGATTCAATACTCACCAGCCCATCTGGCCAAGGTCAGAGCTCTGTGCCCACCCAGGACACGGCAGCCAGCAGGGACCCTTCTCCCACTCTCCAGCACGGACCTGTGAAGCCAGGGAGAAGTTTACAGAGCAGCAACAGCCAGAAGATGCTCTCTGCTTCCGTACGCTCTCTGATCCATCACTCCCAAGGAAAGTCCCCACGGATCGGAAGCAACCACCTCTCATTTCTCCTCCGCAATCATCACTGCCTTGCCTTTCTCTGCAAGCGTTTCCTCCCGTGCCCGTCCCCAGAGCACCTTTAGTCCATCTTTTCCTCCCAACCGCAGCTCTCCAGCACAAATGCCACTCCTCACACAGACAAAGCAAACACTCATCTGCCTCAGCTTTTGGCCTAGAAAGCAAAAACCTCAACGCGTCCGCCTACGTGATTAAAACACAGAGACGCACGGGTGGACATAGATGGAAAGCTTTTCAGGAGAGAAAAGAGCTGATTCGCTAGCACGCCTCCATACAGCTTCAGAAAAATCAGAATCCACAGCAACTCCTAAGACCCCTGCTGAGGAACCCAGCCCTCCTGGGAACACCCAATTCAGCAGCCACGGGAAAAGGATGGGAGAAGCCAAGCTTGGGGTGAAAAAAAGATGACATCAATACAGCAGCCTGTAAAAAGCCTTCACACAGCAACAGTGGGAACCAGTCCCATTTGCTCCGTCCCTGCTTTTTGGGATGACACAAACAGGAAATGAAAACACGTGCAACACAAGGCACACCTATAGGGCGTACCAGGTGCTCCTTTTGGCAGCGTGGACGACAAAGGTCTCTCTCTGCGCACTTACAGGCAGCCCGGTTGCAATCCATCCTTAGCCCAAGCCTTCCTCGCCTCCCATTCGCCAGCGCTCTGCTCTGGCCTTTGGAGCGCTGGCCCCGTCCTCCCGCAGCAGCACGGCACCGGAACACAGCGAGGCAAAGCGTGCCGGAGCCGCCCGTGCTGTCAGCGTACCTGTCAGCTGCCGGCGGTGGGCAACTCCGGCCCTGCGGGCAAGGGGGAGACGGCTCGGGCACCTCCAGCGGCTGCTCTGCCCCGATGCTTTCGCGTTCTCCTGCATTTCCCTGCAGCGGAGGGGGTCCGGGACGGGGGCGGATCGTGTCAGAGTGGAGACGGCGGGGAAGCACGGGGAGGCGGCGGGAACGCGGCGGGACGGCGACGACTCGCTTGACCTTCCAAAGATGGCGGCAGGAGGGGCGGGGAAAGCCGGGGCCCCGCTCCGCCGCCCGCGCGCCGCCCCGGCGGCATTTTCCGGCACGCGGTCGCTTCCAGCGTCTAGAGAGGGACGCGCGCGGGGATCGGGAAAGGGGAGTGCAGCCCTGTTCCGACGCCGCTCGCCCCCGGCCCGTGAGCGCTGCGACCGCGCCTCCGCCGCCCGCCGAAAGCGGCCCCGCCGGGCCGCCCTCGCCGCTGCCGTTCTTCTCGGTCATCGGGTCCCTTTGCTCTCCCGAATCTCCTTCACCCCTCCCCTCTATTTACAGACACCGCCCCGCTTGCCGCTCGCTCCCGCGCCTCGCCCTTCCCACGCTCGGCAGCCGTCCTTCCCCCCGTCAGCCGGCACCCAGCGGCGAGGGGCAGGGCGCTGGCTGGGGGGGGCTGCAGTACCGCTCTCTGTCCACAAGGCGGCAGCACCGCCGGCGGCCACAGCCGGGGGCTGCCGCTCGCCCGGAGGGAAGGGAGGCAGAAAAGAACAGGGGCGATCCCCTTGGAAAAATCCTGAAAAATAAACGGCCCAAAAAACATCCGCACACAAACTAAAACACACTGCCCCTAACCCAATACAACCCCTCCAAAATCCTTTTCTTTTAAACTCTCTCTAACTATCTTTCATATTTATACTTTTCACATTCCCATTTATCATGTATATTGATGCATGATGCTATTTCGATTCTATATTAAATATCTTCCTATGACTTCTATTTATTTCTATTTTATCTTTTTATATATCCAGATATATTAATATACATTTCTATATTTATATTGCAAAAATACTTCTATTATTTAAAATAAAGGCCCTGCCTGTAACCGAATTCTATCTCTATGATATCGATGTTAACTATCTCTTATTTAAAAGAAAAATGCTGCCTGAAACCCGCCCGCCCGCGGCGCAAGTGTGGCAACAGCCCGTGTCCGCAGTACTGGCAAGGCCGCGGGAAATCCCGGCGGGGCGGCGCCTGCGTGGCGCGCGGGCAGTGCAGCACGCGGACACGATTTTCCCGGTGGTTTTTTTTTTTTTTTTTTTTTTTTTTTTTTTTTTTTTTCTCTCATCCGCCATATTGAGAAGGTCAAGAGTGTCCCGGCCGCCGCGACACTTTCAAGATGGCGGCCGCGTGAGGCCCTCGGAAGGGAGAGGCGTTTTTGCCGATGCCTGTCGGCGCCCGCTCACAACCTGACCGCCGGCGCAGCCGCTGAGCTCACAGTCCGTGGCCACGACACGGGAAAAAGCGAAAAAAATCCCGCGGGGCGGCGCCGGCGTCAGGGTGGCGTGCAGGCAGTGCAGTAGACAGACCGTGGTCCTCGTTTTTTCCCGCCTTTTTTGCCGCCATATTGGGAAGGTCAAGCGAGTCCGCGACAACCCACTCCCAAGATGGCGGCCGCGGGAGGACCTCGGGCGAGGGCTGCAGTCCCGCACTCTGGCCACAAGGCGGCGGCACTGCCGCCCGCCCTGGGGCTGCAGGCGGGGAAGGCGCGCAAAGAAGAACAGGCGCGACCCCCTTCAAAACATCCTCTGCAATAAATGCCCCTAAACAGCCCGCACGAAACCAAAAAACACCGACAAAAAAAAAAAAAACAACAAAACAAAAAAACTGCCTCTAACCCAATAATAACCAAAATAAAAAATCTTTTATTTTAAGCTATATTTCAATCTATATTATTTTTATATTTTTTATATTTATATTCACATTTTGATTTAAAATGTATACTGATGTATAATGATCATTTCATAATTTCTTACATTCATTCATATTACTTAAAGTTTATTTTATTTTATATTTTTATGCATGTCTTAATATATTGATTACATATTTCTATATTTAGATTGATATTTCTAAAAGGTTTATATTTTTAAAAATAAAATCCCTGCATCTATCCAAGTAAAAACCTAAAAAAAAAAAACCTCTTTTAAACTGTTTGTAAATTTATCTATATATTTTTCGCATTTATATTCAAATTTGCATTTTAAAGGTAGATTGATATATGTCGTTATTTATATTCTATCTCTTCCTATTACTTATTTTTACTTATATTTTATATTTTTATATCTATCTTTATACATTGATTATATATTTTTATATTTAGAAGTCTATCAAAATAAAATGTATATTCATATTATTTTAAATAAAAACCCTGCCTCGAACCAAATAAAAACCAAAAAAGCCCTTTCTTTAAACAATATTTAAATATTTATAGCATATTTTCATCATTATAATCACATTTGCATTTCTACTTTCTATGGATGGATTATATTTATAAATGTATATAATATATATAATAAGATAACAAGATAGATAAAACATTATATATATTACATTTCATACATACTGCTAATACTTCTATTTACTTACATTTTAATTTTTATATAGATTTTAATGTACGTATGATATACTTCTATACATAGATTTCTAATTTATTTCTATTTCTAATTTTTACAATAAAAACCCTGCCTACTAACAAATACAAAATTTTAAAAATCCTTTTATTTTAAACTATATTTGAATATTTCTATATTCATGCTTTTGATATTTACATCTATATGCTCTTGTATATTATATTACAGTATATTGACGTACTATATTTAGATATATATAATATATTACATGTAATGTGGTATAATAAGACATATACACTAGAATATCTATTAGGTATTGTATCGATTTCTGTGATTTTGTATTTTTTTTCTATTTTCTATTTCTCTTTCTATATACACGTATATTAATTATACATTACATCCTCACAGCGCATACCTGGGGCTGTTCTGGCTTTCTTTCCAAATGAATTTAGCAATACTTTCCTATTTTTACCAATACCTATAAAAACGAAACATTTGCCAGGATTTAGTAGTATTCTACACACCCCCCTCCCTGTGCATTTTGGGGGCAGCTTTGGGTCCCTCGGGGGGACGGCACCCGGCAGGACCCCCCCTCATTCGCCACCCACCTGCTCCTCCGCCGCAGCGTGCGTCCCTCTCCTAGGGACCTTAGGGTGCCCCAAGTGACACCAGAGCCCCGAGTCTTCACCCCTTTTTCCTGGCCCCCAAAGAAGGCACAGAACGAGTCTAACTGCCCCGGACAGCAGCCCAGCACTTGCTTCCATCCCTTTCCACATGTACATCCCCCCCGAAAGGGACTCTGCCGCAACAAGAAAGGGGGGCAGCCGCCAGAAGGGTCGAAGCTCCTGCCCAGCCTCGCTGTCACGGGCGAGGGGCAGAGAGAGGGAGCGGCAGAGACGGCGGGGACGCGGCACGGACGGCACGGCACCGAGCGGGGGCCGCTCTCAGCGCGATGCCGGCAAAGCCGCAGGTCCGGCGGGGCCGGGCGGGGTTTGACCGGCACGGGGGGATCCGCCGAGAGCCTCCGGCCCCGTGCGGGGGGACTCCCGCAAGGGCCCGGGGCCGCCGGGCTCCGGCCCTCTGGGCTTTATTCTCCGGCGCCCCCGGCCCCGCGGCTGCGGGGAAAGAAGGAACGGGGCGACGGCAAGAGAGGAGGGCTAGCAGGGCGTGAGACAGCGTATGGAGGGAGGTCGGTCGGGCTGTGGAGGAAAGCGGGAGGGCAAGGGAAAGGCCGGGAGCGGGGAAGAGGGACGGTGCACAGAGGAGGGAGAGAAGAGGAATAGAACGGAGGAGCGGGATAGGGACAGGGCAGTGGGGGTCGGGTTTGCGAGGGAGAGGAGGGGAGGGTCCGCGGACAAAGAACAGGAATACGGGGAGGAGGAAGGAAGGGTAGAGGGGGGGACGGGAGGGGAGACCGAAAAGGGAGAGAAAGGGGTCGGCTTTGGGGAGAGAGGGAACTAAGGGATAGAGAGAGAAAGAAGGGGAATACGGGAAGGAGGAAGAAAGGAAGAAGGATTGGTAGAGAGAGGGACAAGAGGGGGAGCCTCAGAGAGCGCCGATCCACCCCGAGCCCGCCCCGGCGGCCCGCCCTGCTCGGGATGCTGCGCTCGGCGGAGCTCGGCTCGGTTCGGCCCCACTCGGCTCCTCGCCTACACTCGGGCTGTTCTCCGCTAGACTCGGCTGGATTCGCCTCTTCGGCGCAGCTCGGCTCGCCTCAACTCGGAGCCGCTCGCTCCGCTCGGCTCCGTTCGGCTCCGCTCGGCTCCCCGCGGCAGCGCGCCTCCCGCGCACGCGCACAGCTCGCCGCTCTCCTGCCGCCGAGCCCCGCGCCCGGCCCGGCCGGCGCACGGAAACCCCCGCGCCACATCAGAGCCAGCACTTTCTGCGCTAAACCCTTTCTGTCCTAGAAGGAGATAAACTTCTCTACCTCCTTCGTCTCCTCAGTTTTCTTCTTTGATTTCAAAATCAGAGTTACAAAAACCTACTCAACTACAAGACTCAGTAAGTAGCCGATAAAGTAGTCCCGTCAATTTCAGAACCTAAAGAACACGTTATACTTAAGTTTCCACACTTCAAAAAAGAAAAATCACACACGAGTCCTACTCACTGTGTCAAGCCTTATTTAAAACACACCAAAAAAACCCCTAAAAGAAATAGTTCCACAACCAAAACAGAACAAACAAGTAACAGTAACTAAAACCACGCATCCAAATACACTGTTTATCAGTCACCAACCCGAAAAATCTCTTTTCAACGTGTCTCGTTTGTATACCTCCTCACAACTAACCTTATCCTTTACAAACACTAAATTGCAAATCAAAAAACTTACACGTAACATAAACTCTTCAAATAACATTTATACACTCATACCCCAAATGACAGGTAAACCACCAAAAGTAAAATTACTCAAATCATTACAAACAAATACTTGTACAATATTTAGTTACAAAACAACCCCCAAACCACACAAAACCACAAAGAAGTTACCTCAAAACAGCAAACCTACAATTTAAAACAATTAATCCACTAAGACCAAACTTAACAATAATACATTAAAAAAACACCAAAAAAAAAAAAAAAACCAAAAAAACCACAACCAACCAACCAAAAAAAAAGAACACCCACCCAAAAATACCCAATCGCTCCAACACAAATTTACTTCTCAGTATCAAAACAGTACGACCTTTTAATAACCTAATTCTATTATTTCTGCATCTCTTTTAACACCTAAAATAACTACAACTCACACTTGAACCACATTAAATGAACTTACTTATTAACTAGCCAAATGAAACAATAACACATCTATAACAGTAAATAAATTACTGCCAAATAGGAACATCTTTAAACATACTACCTTACAAAATAAAACAACTGTTCATTTTTTATTATTCACACACAATCATAAATATAAAACATTTAAAAAATATATAAATTGATGAAATCACAAGAAATCAATTTACAAAAACATTACAAAAATTTTAAATTAATCAATCACACATAAATAAAAAATAACGAAATAATATTTTCAAGAATTAAAACATCACTAAATAACTTAAATCATTATTAAAAACTAAAATACTCATCTTATTAATAATTACTGCTTTTTATCTCCCCTACCGATTTAAATTTTTACATAGAACTCTACAAAAATCCTTAACAAGTAGATTTATAACTTAAATTTAAAACATTTATAGATAAACATACTTAATGAATAATCTACACACCAAACAACTAAACTAACAAGAAAAACCTAATAAAATACTAATATATTCATAACATCAAAACCCCAAATCATTAACATAAAAACCCATATAAACACATGAAAATACCCACAGTTAAAAAAGATGTACCTTAATGAACAATATTCACAGCTTAATAATTCATTACAAACTCTTACCAATTAATGATTAACATTAATTACTTGATACCAATAAAATACAAGAAAATGTTACTTTAGCCAATAACTATAATAAAATATCATAACTAATAACTTAAAATCTCACTTTATTAAAAATATAAAACGGTGAAGCAACGTATCATCAAAAATCCCATTATTATCACTACACAGCTATACGTATATACATATATCTATATACAGATAGATAGATCATATATCCATCTCAACAGCAGCATCTGCGACCGTTTCCTGTTTTCTCTCTTGTCTCCTAAATTTATTAGCCATAGAGGATGGAGTAAGGAAATCATTTTATTTATCACCTTGTCCTCCAGAAACCTGAAAAACAAAATAAAACAGAACAAAAAGAAAAAAAAGAAAACCACATTTGAAAGGCAGATCCTCACCAGCAGCTGGTCCATCTCCTACGGGGGACCATATTCTAGGGCACTTTTGGTGCACTTGCCTGAACCTGTCAGGGCACTCTGTGCCTGCAGAAGAGATTTTTTTTGTCAGGGAGAGGCAAGGGGAGGAGAAATAACGTTCGAGACAGCTCAAATCCATTACTGAAATCCATTACTGTGCCACTTCCTGTGCAGCAGGTCCTGTGACAGGATGGGAACTGAGGCTGCTTGAAATTTAAAAGCTGAAGACACCAGCACAAGGTGTCCTTTTGCTTTGTCAAGGAAGTGATTCCCAAATCACACAGCCCCCCCACCATCGTCCCTCCTACCACCACCTGAAAGCCTCTTGATTCTCTTCTCAAAAACACAAGGGACACCTCAGAGTTCAGCAAGTTCTGCCAGTGCAGCCCTCGGTGCCCCCGTCTCCAGGTCTGTCCCCCTTGCTTTCATCCTCAGCCACGTCATTCTTCAGCCGTGGACAGGAAATTGTCCCCATTTCTCCCGTACTTGGCTGGTTACCTTTTCTCTAAGCCGTGCAGGACCCACGAGAGGAGGCTGTGATCCTCTATCAGCTCATGGGCAGCTCTAGAGGTGACACGGGCAGCACTCTGTCATATCTCCAGAATACGACGCTGAAACAGAGAATGCAACTTGTTCTTTTACAGCCAAGATCTGATTATCTAAAATAAAATGAGCAATTTGGCTGGTACCCGATCAACTCCCAGCTAAAATGAACACCGCCTGTTCTCAGCAACTCCAGAGAAGGAAAGACATTCTCCCTTCAACGCTTCGCACCACAGGTGCTGCTCTTACAAGAAGTATTCAGGTAGCAAGACAATTTTCTCTTTTTGTCCGAGGTTTTGATACCTGAAATCCTCAGGGTGGATGCTCCCAAACCTGAGAGCTCCCGGCAGGCGAGGTTCCCTCCTGCCGAAGCACTGTGCAGGTGACAAACGTGCTGGCTGGGGAAATAGAGACCCCAAAAAGAAAAGGCCCCGACTGCAGGAGCAAAACCACGGCACCCCCGTGAGGCTCCACGACGGCAGGAACCGGTCCCAGTTTCAGGGGATAAGGATGGGACCGGTTTAGACACAAGCAAAATTATTTCTCCCTCCACACATCCACAAAACCAACAAGGAACAGATTTTCAAGAGGACCAAGGCAGAATCAGCTATTCCTTTCTGTTTGGTACTTGAGATCTCGAGGCCAATACAAGCTTTTGTGGTTTGGGGTATTTGGGAACTGTTCTTTTTCAATTCTTACCTGGGAGCCCTGGTCACACAAAGGACTGCTGAAAAAGGCAAGAATGACCTGGAAAATCCTCTGGTAGACATAGAGCTCACAGCAATGTTTGTCACGCAGCCCTTCCCCAAGAAATCTGAGGATCCACTCGTGCTGTTTTGTACTGGAAGCCATAAAGAAAAATACCACCGTCAGACATTCCGACATTTCCAAAGGATACCTGCTCCTAAGAGCACAAAACCCCGGTTCCCTCCGAGTGCCAGCTCAGGAATTACCACAGCTTGTTCTGGACTTCTCAATTTTCCATTCCTATCAAATTTAATCGCTAACATCCATTGGGAACAGTCAGTCTGCAGCCCAAACATGCAGTGGAAATGGAATTTTAGAAGTTGCTGTTTCTAAAATACTTCAGTTGAACTCCAAGTTACTAACCTAAACTCCTTCAAACAACTTGTTCACGAGGAGGCAGGGATTGATTCAATACTCACCAGCCCATCTGGCCAAGGTCAGAGCTCTGTGCCCACCCAGGACACGGCAAACAGCAGGGACCTTTCTCCCACTCTCCAGCACGGACCTGTGAAGCCAGGGAGAAGTTTACAGAACAGAAGCAGCCAGAAGATGCTCTCTACTTCCATATGCTCTCTGATCGATCATTCCCAAGGAAAGTCCCCACGGATCGGAAGCAACAACCTCTCATTTCTCCTCCGCAATCATCACTGCCTTGCCTTTCTGTGCGTTTCCTCCCGTGCCCGTCCCCAGAGCACATTAAGTCCATCTTTTGTTCCCAACCGCAGCTCTCCAGCACAAATGCCACTCCTCACACACACAAAGCAAACACTCATCTGCTTCAGCTTTTGGCTTAGAAAGTAAAAACCTCAGTGCGTCCGCCTACGTGATTAAAACACAGAGACGCACGGGTGGACATAGATGGAAAGCTTTTCAGGAGAGAAAAGAGCTGATTCGCTAGCACGCCTCCATACAGCTTCAGAAAAATCAGAATCCATAGCAACTCCTAAGACCCCTGCTGAGGGACCCAGCCCTCCTGGGGACACCCAATGCAGCAGCTACGGGAAAAGCATGGGAGAAGCCAAGCTTGGGGTGAAAAAAAGATGACATCAATACAGCAGCCTGTAAAAAGCCTTCACACAGCAACAGTGGGAACCAGTCCCATTTGCTCCGTCACTGCTTTTTGGGACGACACAAACAGGAAATGAAAACACGTGCAACACAAGGCACACCTATAGGGCGTACCAGGTGCTCCTTTTGGCAGCGTGGATGACAAAGGTCTCTCTGCGCACTTACAGGCAGCCCGGTTGCAATCCATCCTTAGCCCAAGCCTTCCTCGCCTCCCATTCGCCAGCGCTCTGCTCTGGCCTTTGGAGCGCTGGCCCCGTCCTCCCGCAGCAGCACGGCACCGGAACACAGCGAGGCAAAGCGTGCCGGAGCCGCCCGTGCTGTCAGCGTACCTGTCAGCTCCCGGCGGTGGGCAACTCCGGCCCTGCGGGCAAGGGGGAGACGGCTCGGGCACCTCCAGCGGCTGCTCTGCCCCGATGCTTTCGCGTTCTCCTGCATTTCCCTGCAGCGGAGGGGGTCCGGGACGGGGGCGGATCGTGTCAGAGTGGAGACGGCGGGGAAGCACGGGGAGGCGGCGGGAACGCGGCGGGACGGCGACGACTCGCTTGACCTTCCAAAGATGGCGGCAGGAGGGGCGGGGAAAGCCGGGGCCCCGCTCCGCCGCCCGCGCGCCGCCCCGGCGGCATTTTCCGGCACGCGGTCGCTTCCAGCGTCTAGAGAGGGACGCGCGCGGGGATCGGGAAAGGGGAGTGCAGCCCTGTTCCGACGCCGCTCGCCCCCGGCCCGTGAGCGCTGCGACCGCGCCTCCGCCGCCCGCCGAAAGCGGCCCCGCCGGGCCGCCCTCGCCGCTGCCGTTCTTCTCGGTCATCGGGTCCCTTTGCTCTCCCGAATCTCCTTCACCCCTCCCCTCTATTTACAGACACCGCCCCGCTTGCCGCTCGCTCCCGCGCCTCGCCCTTCCCACGCTCGGCAGCCGTCCTTCCCCCCGTCAGCCGGCACCCAGCGGCGAGGGGCAGGGCGCTGGCTGGGGGGGGCTGCAGTACCGCTCTCTGTCCACAAGGCGGCAGCACCGCCGCCGGCCACAGCCGGGGGCTGCCGCTCGCCCGGAGGGAAGGGAGGCAGAAAAGAACGGGGGCGATCCCCTTGGAAAAATCCTGAAAAATAAACGGCCCAAAAAACATCCGCACACAAACTAAAACACACTGCCCCTAACCCAATACAACCCCTCCAAAATCCTTTTCTTTTAAACTCTCTCTAACTATCTTTCATATTTATACTTTTCACATTCCCATTTATCATGTATATTGATGCATGATGTTATTTCGATTCTATATTAAATATCTTCCTATGACTTCTATTTATTTCTATTTTATCTTTTTATATATCCAGATATATTAATATACATTTCTATATTTATATTGCAAAAATACTTCTATTATTTAAAATAAAGGCCCTGCCTGTAACCGAATTCTATCTCTATGATATCGATGTTAACTATCTCTTATTTAAAAGAAAAATGGTGCCTGAAACCCGCCCGCCCGCGGCGCAAGTGTGGCAACAGCCCGTGTCCGCAGTACTGGCAAGGCCGCGGGAAATCCCGGCGGGGCGGCGCCTGCGTGGCGCGCGGGCAGTGCAGCACGCGGACCACGATTTTCCCGCGCTTTTTTTTTTTTTTTTCTTTTTTTTCTTTTTTTTTTTTTTTTTTTTTTTTTTCTCTCATCCGCCATATTGAGAAGGTCAAGAGTGTCCCGGCCGCCGCGACACTTTCAAGATGGCGGCCGCGTGAGGCCCTCGGAAGGGAGAGGCGTTTTTGCCGATGCCTGTCGGCGCCCGCTCACAACCTGACCGCCGGCGCAGCCGCTGAGCTCACAGTCCGTGGCCACGACACGGGAAAAAGCGAAAAAAATCCCGCGGGGCGGCGCCGGCGTCAGGGTGGCGTGCAGGCAGTGCAGTAGACAGACCGTGGTCCTCGTTTTTCCCGCCTTTTTTGCCGCCATATTGGGAAGGTCAAGCGAGTCCGCGACAACCCACTCCCAAGATGGCGGCCGCGGGAGGACCTCGGGCGAGGGCTGCAGTCCCGCACTCTGGCCACAAGGCGGCGGCACTGCCGCCCGCCCTGGGGCTGCAGGCGGGGAAGGCGCGCAAAGAAGAACAGGCGCGACCCCCTTCAAAACATCCTCTGCAATAAATGCCCCTAAACAGCCCGCACGAAACCAAAAAACACCGACAAAAAAAAAAAAAAAAAAAAAAAAAAAAACTGCCTCTAACCCAATAATAACCAAAATAAAAAATCTTTTCTTTTAAGCTATATTTCAATCTATATTATTTTTATATTTTTTATATTTATATTCACATTTTGATTTAAAATGTATACTGATGTATAATGATCATTTCATAATTTCTTACATTCATTCATATTACTTAAAGTTTATTTTATTTTATATTTTTATGCATGTCTTAATATATTGATTACATATTTCTATATTTAGATTGATATTTCTAAAAGGTTTATATTTTTAAAAATAAAATCCCTGCATCTATCCAAGTAAAAACCTAAAAAAAAAACCTCTTTTAAACTGTTTGTAAATTTATCTATATATTTTTCGCATTTATATTCAAATTTGCATTTTAAAGGTAGATTGATATATGTCGTTATTTATATTCTATCTCTTCCTATTACTTATTTTTACTTATATTTTATATTTTTATATCTATCTTTATACATTGATTATATATTTTTATATTTAGAAGTCTATCAAAATAAAATGTATATTCATATTATTTTAAATAAAAACCCTGCCTCGAACCAAATAAAAACCAAAAAAGCCCTTTCTTTAAACAATATTTAAATATTTATAGCATATTTTCATCATTATAATCACATTTGCATTTCTACTTTCTATGGATGGATTATATTTATAAATGTATATAATATATATAATAAGATAACAAGATAGATAAAACATTATATATATTACATTTCATACATACTGCTAATACTTCTATTTACTTACATTTTAATTTTTATATAGATTTTAATGTACGTATGATATACTTCTATACATAGATTTCTAATTTATTTCTATTTCTAATTTTTACAATAAAAACCCTGCCTACTAACAAATACAAAATTTTAAAAATCCTTTTATTTTAAACTATATTTGAATATTTCTATATTCATGCTTTTGATATTTACATCTATATGCTCTTGTATATTATATTACAGTATATTGACGTACTATATTTAGATATCTATAATATATTACATGTAATGTGGTATAATAAGACATATACACTAGAATATCTATTAGGTATTGTATCGATTTCTGTGATTTTGTATTTTTTTTCTATTTTCTATTTCTATTTCTATATACACGTATATTAATTATACATTACATCCTCACAGCGCATACCTGGGGCTGTTCTGGCTTTCTTTCCAAATGAATTTAGCAATACTTTCCTATTTTTACCAATACCTATAAAAACGAAACATTTGCCAGGATTTAGTAGTATTCTACACACCCCCCTCCCTGTGCATTTTGGGGGCAGCTTTGGGTCCCTCGGGGGGACGGCACCCGGCAGGACCCCCCCTCATTCGCCACCCACCTGCTCCTCCGCCGCAGCGTGCGTCCCTCTCCTAGGGACCTTAGGGTGCCCCAAATGACACCAGAGCCCCGAGTCTTCACCCCTTTTTCCTGGCCCCCAAAGAAGGCACAGCACGAGTCTAACTGCCCCGGACAGCAGCCCAGCACTTGCTTCCATCCCTTTCCACATGTACATCCCCCCCGAAAGGGACTCTGCCGCAACAAGAAAGGGGGGCAGCCGCCAGAAGGGTCGAAGCTCCTGCCCAGCCTCGCTGTCACGGGCGAGGGGCAGAGAGAGGGAGCGGCAGAGACGGCGGGGACGCGGCACGGACGGCACGGCACCGAGCGGGGGCCGCTCTCAGCGCGATGCCGGCAAAGCCGCAGGTCCGGCGGGGCCGGGCGGGGTTTGACCGGCACGGGGGGATCCGCCGAGAGCCTCCGGCCCCGTGCGGGGACTCCCGCAAGGGCCCGGGGCCGCCGGGCTCCGGCCCTCTGGGCTTTATTCTCCGGCGCCCCCGGCCCCGCGGCTGCGGGGAAAGAAGGAACGGGGCGACGGCAAGAGAGGAGGGCTAGCAGGGCGTGAGACAGCGTATGGAGGGAGGTCGGTCGGGCTGTGGAGGAAAGCGGGAGGGCAAGGGAAAGGCCGGGAGCGGGGAAGAGGGACGGTGCACAGAGGAGGGAGAGAAGAGGAATAGAACGGAGGAGCGGGATAGGGACAGGGCAGTGGGGGTCGGGTTTGCGAGGGAGAGGAGGGGAGGGTCCGCGGACAAAGAACAGGAATACGGGGAGGAGGAAGGAAGGGTAGAGGGGGGGACGGGAGGGGAGACCGAAAAGGGAGAGAAAGGGGTCGGCTTTGGGGAGAGAGGGAACTAAGGGATAGAGAGAGAAAGAAGGGGAATACGGGAAGGAGGAAGAAAGGAAGAAGGATTGGTAGAGAGAGGGACAAGAGGGGGAGCCTCAGAGAGCGCCGATCCACCCCGAGCCCGCCCCGGCGGCCCGCCCTGCTCGGGATGCTGCGCTCGGCGGAGCTCGGCTCGGTTCGGCCCCACTCGGCTCCTCGCCTACACTCGGGCTGTTCTCCGCTAGACTCGGCTGGATTCGCCTCTTCGGCGCAGCTCGGCTCGCCTCAACTCGGAGCCGCTCGCTCCGCTCGGCTCCGTTCGGCTCCGCTCGGCTCCCCGCGGCAGCGCGCCTCCCGCGCACGCGCACAGCTCGCCGCTCTCCTGCCGCCGAGCCCCGCGCCCGGCCCGGCCGGCGCACGGAAACCCCCGCGCCACATCAGAGCCAGCAGTTTCTGCGCTAAACCCTTTCTGTCCTAGAAGGAGATAAACTTCTCTACCTCCTTCGTCTCCTCAGTTTTCTTCTTTGATTTCAAAATCAGAGTTACAAAAACCTACTCAACTACAAGACTCAGTAAGTAGCCGATAAAGTAGTCCCGTCAATTTCAGAACCTAAAGAACACGTTATACTTAAGTTTCCACACTTCAAAAAAGAAAAATCACACACGAGTCCTACTCACTGTGTCAAGCCTTATTTAAAACACACAAAAAAACCCCTAAAAGAAATAGTTCCACAACCAAAACAGAACAAACAAGTAACACTAACTAAAACCACGCATCCAAATACACTGTTTATCAGTCACCAACCCGAAAAATCTCTTTTCAACGTGTCTCGTTTGTATACCTCCTCACAACTAACCTTATCCTTTACAAACACTAAATTGCAAATCAAAAAACTTACACGTAACATAAACTCTTCAAATAACATTTATACACTCATACCCCAAATGACAGGTAAACCACCAAAAGTAAAATTACTCAAATCATTACAAACAAATACTTGTACAATATTTAGTTACAAAACAACCCCCAAACCACACAAAACCACAAAGAAGTTACCTCAAAACAGCAAACCTACAATTTAAAACAATTAATCCACTAAGACCAAACTTAACAATAATACATTAAAAAAACACCCAAAAAAACCCCCAAAAAAACCACAAACAAACAACCAAAAAAAAAAGAACACCCACCCAAAAATACCCAATCGCTCCAACACAAATTTACTTCTCAGGATCAAAACAGTACGACCTTTTAATAACCTAATTCTATTATTTCTGCATCTCTTTTAACACCTAAAATAACTACAACTCACACTTGAACCACATTAAATGAACTTACTTATTAACTAGCCAAATGAAACAATAACACATCTATAACAGTAAATAAATTACTGCCAAATAGGAACATCTTTAAACATACTACCTTACAAAATAAAACAACTGTTCATTTTTTATTATTCACACACAATCATAAATATAAAACATTTAAAAAATATATAAATTGATGAAATCACAAGAAATCAATTTACAAAAACATTACAAAAATTTTAAATTAATCAATCACACATAAATAAAAAATAACGAAATAATATTTTCAAGAATTAAAACATCACTAAATAACTTAAATCATTATTAAAAACTAAAATACTCATCTTATTAATAATTACTGCTTTTTATCTCCCCTACCGATTTAAATTTTTACATAGAACTCTACAAAAATCCTTAACAAGTAGATTTATAACTTAAATTTAAAACATTTATAGATAAACATACTTAATGAATAATCTACACACCAAACAACTAAACTAACAAGAAAAACCTAATAAAATACTAATATATTCATAACATCAAAACCCCAAATCATTAACATAAAAACCCATATAAACACATGAAAATACCCACAGTTAAAAAAGATGTACCTTAATGAACAATATTCACAGCTTAATAATTCATTACAAACTCTTACCAATTAATGATTAACATTAATTACTTGATACCAATAAAATACAAGAAAATGTTACTTTAGCCAATAACTATAATAAAATATCATAACTAATAACTTAAAATCTCACTTTATTAAAAATATAAAACGGTGAAGCAACGTATCATCAAAAATCCCATTATTATCACTACACAGCTATACGTATATACATATATCTATATACAGATAGATAGATCATATATCCATCTCAACAGCAGCATCTGCGACCGATTCCTGTTTTCTCTCTTGTCTCCTAAATTTATTAGCCATAGAGGATGGAGTAAGGAAATCATTTTATTTATCACCTTGTCCTCCAGAAACCTGAAAAACAAAATAAAACAGAACAAAAAGAAAAAAAAGAAAACCACATTTGAAAGGCAGATCCTCACCAGCAGCTGGTCCATCTCCTACGGGGGACCATATTCTAGGGCACTTTTGGTGCACTTGCCTGAACCTGTCAGGGCACTCTGTGCCTGCAGAAGAGATTTTTTTTGTCAGGGAGAGGCAAGGGGAGGAGAAATAACGTTCGAGACAGCTCAAATCCATTACTGTGCCACTTCCTGTGCAGCAGGTCCTGTGACAGGATGGGAACTGAGGCTGCTTGAAATTTAAAAGCTGAAGACACCAGCACAAGGTGTCCTTTTGCTTTGTCAAGGAAGTGATTCCCAAATCACACAGCCCCCCCACCATCGTCCCTCCTACCACCACCTGAAAGCCTCTTGATTCTCTTCTCAAAAACACAAGGGACACCTCAGAGTTCAGCAAGTTCTGCCAGTGCAGCCCTCGGTGCCCCCGTCTCCAGGTCTGTCCCCCTTGCTTTCATCCTCAGCCACGTCATTCTTCAGCCGTGGACAGGAAATTGTCCCCATTTCTCCCGTACTTGGCTGGTTACCTTTTCTCTAAGCCGTGCAGGACCCACGAGAGGAGGCTGTGATCCTCTATCAGCTCATGGGCAGCTCTAGAGGTGACACGGGCAGCACTCTGTCATATCTCCAGAATACGACGCTGAAACAGAGAATGCAACTTGTTCTTTTACAGCCAAGATCTGATTATCTAAAATAAAATGAGCAATTTGGCTGGTACCCCATCAACTTCCAGCTAAAATGAACACTGCCTGTTCTCAGCAACTCCAGAGAAGGAAAGACATTCTCCCTTCAACGCTTCACACCACAGGTGCTGCTCTTACAAGAAGTATTCAGGTAGCAAGACAATTTTCTCTTTTTGTCCGAGGTTTTGATACCTGAAATCCTCAGGGTGGATGCTCCCAAACCTGAGAGCTCCCGGCAGGCGAGGTTCCCTCCTGCCGAAGCACTGTGCAGGTGACAAACGTGCTGGCTGGGGAAATAGAGACCCCAAAAAGAAAAGGCCCCGACTGCAGGAGCAAAACCACGGCACCCCCGTGAGGCTCCACGACGGCAGGAACCGGTCCCAGTTTCAGGGGATAAGGATGGGACTGGTTTAGACACAAGCAAAATTATTTCCCCATCCACACATCCACAAAACCAACAAGGAACAGATTTTCAAGAGGACCAAGGCAGAATCAGCTATTCCTTTCTGTTTGGTACTTGAGATCTCGAGGCCAATACAAGCTTTTGTGGTTTTGGGGTATTTGGGAACTGTTCTTTTTCAATTCTTACCTGGGAGCCCTGGTCACACAAAGGACTGCTGAAAAAGGCAAGAATGACCCGGAAAATCCTCTGGTAGACATAGAGCTCACAGCAATGTTTGTCACGCAGCCCTTCCCCAAGAAATCTGAGGATCCACTCGCGCTCTGTTTTCTACGGGAAGCCACAAAGAAAAATACCACCGTCAGACATTCCGACATTTCCAAAGGATACCTGCTCCTAAGAGCACAAAACCCCGGTTCCCTCCGAGTGCCAGTTCAGGGCTCACCACAGCTTCTTCTGGACTTCTCCATTTCCATTCCTACCAAATTTAATCGCTAACATCCACTGGGAACAGTCAGTCTGCAGCCCAAACATGTAGTGGAAATGGAATTTTAGAAGTTGCTGTTTCTAAAATACTTCAGTTGATCTCAAAGTTACTAACCTAAACTCCTTCAAACAACTTGTTCACGAGGAGGCAGGGATTGATTCAATACTCACCAGCCCATCTGGCCAAGGTCAGAGCTCTGTGCCCACCCAGGACACGGCAGCCAGCAGGGACCCTTCTCCCACTCTCCAGCACGGACCTGTGAAGCCAGGGAGAAGTTTACGGAGCAGCAACAGCCAGAAGATGCTCTCTGCTTCCGTACGCTCTCTGATCCATCACTCCCAAGGAAAGTCCCCACGGATCGGAAGCAACCACCTCTCATTTCTCCTCCGCAATCATCACTGCCTTGCCTTTCTCTGCAAGCGTTTCCTCCCGTGCCCGTCCCCAGAGCACCTTTAGTCCATCTTTTCCTCCCAACCGCAGCTCTCCAGCACAAATGCCACTCCTCACACAGACAAAGCAAACACTCATCTGCCTCAGCTTTTGGCCTAGAAAGCAAAAACCTCAACGCGTCCGCCTACGTGATTAAAACACAGAGACGCACGGGTGGACATAGATGGAAAGCTTTTCAGGAGAGAAAAGAGCTGATTCGCTAGCACGCCTCCATACAGCTTCAGAAAAATCAGAATCCACAGCAACTCCTAAGACCCCTGCTGAGGAACCCAGCCCTCCTGGGAACACCCAATTCAGCAGCCACGGGAAAAGGATGGGAGAAGCCAAGCTTGGGGTGAAAAAAAGATGACATCAATACAGCAGCCTGTAAAAAGCCTTCACACAGCAACAGTGGGAACCAGTCCCATTTGCTCCGTCCCTGCTTTTTGGGATGACGCAAACAGGAAATGAAAACACGTGCAACACAAGGCACACCTATAGGGCGTACCAGGTGCTCCTTTTGGCAGCGTGGATGACAAAGGTCTCTCTGCGCACTTACAGGCAGCCCGGTTGCAATCCATCCTTAGCCCAAGCCTTCCTCGCCTCCCATTCGCCAGCGCTCTGCTCTGGCCTTTGGAGCGCTGGCCCCGTCCTCCCGCAGCAGCACGGCACCGGAACACAGCGAGGCAAAGCGTGCCGGAGCCGCCCGTGCTGTCAGCGTACCTGTCAGCTCCCGGCGGTGGGCAACTCCGGCCCTGCGGGCAAGGGGGAGACGGCTCGGGCACCTCCAGCGGCTGCTCTGCCCCGATGCTTTCGCGTTCTCCTGCATTTCCCTGCAGCGGAGGGGGTCCGGGACGGGGGCGGATCGTGTCAGAGTGGAGACGGCGGGGAAGCACGGGGAGGCGGCGGGAACGCGGCGGGACGGCGACGACTCGCTTGACCTTCCAAAGATGGCGGCAGGAGGGGCGGGGAAAGCCGGGGCCCCGCTCCGCCGCCCGCGCGCCGCCCCGGCGGCATTTTCCGGCACGCGGTCGCTTCCAGCGTCTAGAGAGGGACGCGCGCGGGGATCGGGAAAGGGGAGTGCAGCCCTGTTCCGACGCCGCTCGCCCCCGGCCCGTGAGCGCTGCGACCGCGCCTCCGCCGCCCGCCGAAAGCGGCCCCGCCGGGCCGCCCTCGCCGCTGCCGTTCTTCTCGGTCATCGGGTCCCTTTGCTCTCCCGAATCTCCTTCACCCCTCCCCTCTATTTACAGACACCGCCCCGCTTGCCGCTCGCTCCCGCGCCTCGCCCTTCCCACGCTCGGCAGCCGTCCTTCCCCCCGTCAGCCGGCACCCAGCGGCGAGGGGCAGGGCGCTGGCTGGGGGGGGCTGCAGTACCGCTCTCTGTCCACAAGGCGGCAGCACCGCCGCCGGCCACAGCCGGGGGCTGCCGCTCGCCCGGAGGGAAGGGAGGCAGAAAAGAACAGGGGCGATCCCCTTGGAAAAATCCTGAAAAATAAACGGCCCAAAAAACATCCGCACACAAACTAAAACACACTGCCCCTAACCCAATACAACCCCTCCAAAATCCTTTTCTTTTAAACTCTCTCTAACTATCTTTCATATTTATACTTTTCACATTCCCATTTATCATGTATATTGATGCATGATGCTATTTCGATTCTATATTAAATATCTTCCTATGACTTCTATTTATTTCTATTTTATCTTTTTATATATCCAGATATATTAATATACATTTCTATATTTATATTGCAAAAATACTTCTATTATTTAAAATAAAGGCCCTGCCTGTAACCGAATTCTATCTCTATGATATCGATGTTAACTATCTCTTATTTAAAAGAAAAATGGTGCCTGAAACCCGCCCGCCCGCGGCGCAAGTGTGGCAACAGCCCGTGTCCGCAGTACTGGCAAGGCCGCGGGAAATCCCGGCGGGGCGGCGCCTGCGTGGCGCGCGGGCAGTGCAGCACGCGGACACGATTTTCCCGGTGTTTTTTTTTTTTTTTTTTTTTTTTTTTTTTTTTTTTTTTGGTTTTTTTTTTTTTTTTTTTTTCTCTCATCCGCCATATTGAGAAGGTCAAGAGTGTCCCGGCCGCCGCGACACTTTCAAGATGGCGGCCGCGTGAGGCCCTCGGAAGGGAGAGGCGTTTTTGCCGATGCCTGTCGGCGCCCGCTCACAACCTGACCGCCGGCGCAGCCGCTGAGCTCACAGTCCGTGGCCACGACACGGGAAAAAGCGAAAAAAATCCCGCGGGGCGGCGCCGGCGTCAGGGTGGCGTGCAGGCAGTGCAGTTGACAGACCGTGGTCCTCGTTTTTCCCGCCTTTTTTGCCGCCATATTGGGAAGGTCAAGCGAGTCCGCGACAACCCACTCCCAAGATGGCGGCCGCGGGAGGACCTCGGGCGAGGGCTGCAGTCCCGCACTCTGGCCACAAGGCGGCGGCACTGCCGCCCGCCCTGGGGCTGCAGGCGGGGAAGGCGCGCAAAGAAGAACAGGCGCGACCCCCTTCAAAACATCCTCTGCAATAAATGCCCCTAAACAGCCCGCACGAAACCAAAAAACACCGACAAAAAAAAAAAAAAAAAAAAAAAAAAAAAACTGCCTCTAACCCAATAATAACCAAAATAAAAAATCTTTTCTTTTAAGCTATATTTCAATCTATATTATTTTTATATTTTTTATATTTATATTCACATTTTGATTTAAAATGTATACTGATGTATAATGATCATTTCATAATTTCTTACATTCATTCATATTACTTAAAGTTTATTTTATTTTATATTTTTATGCATGTCTTAATATATTGATTACATATTTCTATATTTAGATTGATATTTCTAAAAGGTTTATATTTTTAAAAATAAAATCCCTGCATCTATCCAAGTAAAAACCTAAAAAAAAAAACCTCTTTTAAACTGTTTGTAAATTTATCTATATATTTTTCGCATTTATATTCAAATTTGCATTTTAAAGGTAGATTGATATATGTCGTTATTTATATTCTATCTCTTCCTATTACTTATTTTTACTTATATTTTATATTTTTATATCTATCTTTATACATTGATTATATATTTTTATATTTAGAAGTCTATCAAAATAAAATGTATATTCATATTATTTTAAATAAAAACCCTGCCTCGAACCAAATAAAAACCAAAAAAGCCCTTTCTTTAAACAATATTTAAATATTTATAGCATATTTTCATCATTATAATCACATTTGCATTTCTACTTTCTATGGATGGATTATATTTATAAATGTATATAATATATATAATAAGATAACAAGATAGATAAAACATTATATATATTACATTTCATACATACTGCTAATACTTCTATTTACTTACATTTTAATTTTTATATAGATTTTAATGTACGTATGATATACTTCTATACATAGATTTCTAATTTATTTCTATTTCTAATTTTTACAATAAAAACCCTGCCTACTAACAAATACAAAATTTTAAAAATCCTTTTATTTTAAACTATATTTGAATATTTCTATATTCATGCTTTTGATATTTACATCTATATGCTCTTGTATATTATATTACAGTATATTGACGTACTATATTTAGATATCTATAATATATTACATGTAATGTGGTATAATAAGACATATACACTAGAATATCTATTAGGTATTGTATCGATTTCTGTGATTTTGTATTTTTTTTCTATTTTCTATTTCTATTTCTATATACACGTATATTAATTATACATTACATCCTCACAGCGCATACCTGGGGCTGTTCTGGCTTTCTTTCCAAATGAATTTAGCAATACTTTCCTATTTTTACCAATACCTATAAAAACGAAACATTTGCCAGGATTTAGTAGTATTCTACACACCCCCCTCCCTGTGCATTTTGGGGGCAGCTTTGGGTCCCTCGGGGGGACGGCACCCGGCAGGACCCCCCCTCATTCGCCACCCACCTGCTCCTCCGCCGCAGCGTGCGTCCCTCTCCTAGGGACCTTAGGGTGCCCCAAATGACACCAGAGCCCCGAGTCTTCACCCCTTTTTCCTGGCCCCCAAAGAAGGCACAGCACGAGTCTAACTGCCCCGGACAGCAGCCCAGCACTTGCTTCCATCCCTTTCCACATGTACATCCCCCCCGAAAGGGACTCTGCCGCAACAAGAAAGGGGGGCAGCCGCCAGAAGGGTCGAAGCTCCTGCCCAGCCTCGCTGTCACGGGCGAGGGGCAGAGAGAGGGAGCGGCAGAGACGGCGGGGACGCGGCACGGACGGCACGGCACCGAGCGGGGGCCGCTCTCAGCGCGATGCCGGCAAAGCCGCAGGTCCGGCGGGGCCGGGCGGGGTTTGACCGGCACGGGGGGATCCGCCGAGAGCCTCCGGCCCCGTGCGGGGACTCCCGCAAGGGCCCGGGGCCGCCGGGCTCCGGCCCTCTGGGCTTTATTCTCCGGCGCCCCCGGCCCCGCGGCTGCGGGGAAAGAAGGAACGGGGCGACGGCAAGAGAGGAGGGCTAGCAGGGCGTGAGACAGCGTATGGAGGGAGGTCGGTCGGGCTGTGGAGGAAAGCGGGAGGGCAAGGGAAAGGCCGGGAGCGGGGAAGAGGGACGGTGCACAGAGGAGGGAGAGAAGAGGAATAGAACGGAGGAGCGGGATAGGGACAGGGCAGTGGGGGTCGGGTTTGCGAGGGAGAGGAGGGGAGGGTCCGCGGACAAAGAACAGGAATACGGGGAGGAGGAAGGAAGGGTAGAGGGGGGGACGGGAGGGGAGACCGAAAAGGGAGAGAAAGGGGTCGGCTTTGGGGAGAGAGGGAACTAAGGGATAGAGAGAGAAAGAAGGGGAATACGGGAAGGAGGAAGAAAGGAAGAAGGATTGGTAGAGAGAGGGACAAGAGGGGGAGCCTCAGAGAGCGCCGATCCACCCCGAGCCCGCCCCGGCGGCCCGCCCTGCTCGGGATGCTGCGCTCGGCGGAGCTCGGCTCGGTTCGGCCCCACTCGGCTCCTCGCCTACACTCGGGCTGTTCTCCGCTAGACTCGGCTGGATTCGCCTCTTCGGCGCAGCTCGGCTCGCCTCAACTCGGAGCCGCTCGCTCCGCTCGGCTCCGTTCGGCTCCGCTCGGCTCCCCGCGGCAGCGCGCCTCCCGCGCACGCGCACAGCTCGCCGCTCTCCTGCCGCCGAGCCCCGCGCCCGGCCCGGCCGGCGCACGGAAACCCCCGCGCCACATCAGAGCCAGCAGTTTCTGCGCTAAACCCTTTCTGTCCTAGAAGGAGATAAACTTCTCTACCTCCTTCGTCTCCTCAGTTTTCTTCTTTGATTTCAAAATCAGAGTTACAAAAACCTACTCAACTACAAGACTCAGTAAGTAGCCGATAAAGTAGTCCCGTCAATTTCAGAACCTAAAGAACACGTTATACTTAAGTTTCCACACTTCAAAAAAGAAAAATCACACACGAGTCCTACTCACTGTGTCAAGCCTTATTTAAAACACACAAAAAAACCCCTAAAAGAAATAGTTCCACAACCAAAACAGAACAAACAAGTAACACTAACTAAAACCACGCATCCAAATACACTGTTTATCAGTCACCAACCCGAAAAATCTCTTTTCAACGTGTCTCGTTTGTATACCTCCTCACAACTAACCTTATCCTTTACAAACACTAAATTGCAAATCAAAAAACTTACACATAACATAAACTCTTCAAATAACATTTATACACTCATACCCCAAATGACAGGTAAACCACCAAAAGTAAAATTACTCAAATCATTACAAACAAATACTTGTACAATATTTAGTTACAAAACAACCCCCAAACCACACAAAACCACAAAGAAGTTACCTCAAAACAGCAAACCTACAATTTAAAACAATTAATCCACTAAGACCAAACTTAACAATAATACATTAAAAAAACACCAAAAAAAAAAAAACAAACCAAAAAAACCACAACCAACCAACCAAAAAAAAAGAACACCCACCCAAAAATACCCAATCGCTCCAACACAAATTTACTTCTCAGTATCAAAACAGTACGACCTTTTAATAACCTAATTCTATTATTTCTGCATCTCTTTTAACACCTAAAATAACTACAACTCACACTTGAACCACATTAAATGAACTTACTTATTAACTAGCCAAATGAAACAATAACACATCTATAACAGTAAATAAATTACTGCCAAATAGGAACATCTTTAAACATACTACCTTACAAAATAAAACAACTGTTCATTTTTTATTATTCACACACAATCATAAATATAAAACATTTAAAAAATATATAAATTGATGAAATCACAAGAAATCAATTTACAAAAACATTACAAAAATTTTAAATTAATCAATCACACATAAATAAAAAATAACGAAATAATATTTTCAAGAATTAAAACATCACTAAATAACTTAAATCATTATTAAAAACTAAAATACTCATCTTATTAATAATTACTGCTTTTTATCTCCCCTACCGATTTAAATTTTTACATAGAACTCTACAAAAATCCTTAACAAGTAGATTTATAACTTAAATTTAAAACATTTATAGATAAACATACTTAATGAATAATCTACACACCAAACAACTAAACTAACAAGAAAAACCTAATAAAATACTAATATATTCATAACATCAAAACCCCAAATCATTAACATAAAAACCCATATAAACACATGAAAATACCCACAGTTAAAAAAGACGTACCTTAATGAACATATTCACACCTTAATAATTCATTACAAACTCTTACCAATTAATGATTAACATTAATTACTTGATACCAATAAAATACAAGAAAATGTTACTTTAGCCAATAACTATAATAAAATATCATAACTAATAACTTAAAATCACACTTTATTAAAAATATAAAACGGTGAAGCAACGTATCATAAAAAATCCCATTATTATCACTACACAGATATACGTATATACATCTATCTATATACAGATAGATAGATAGATCATATATCCATCTCAATAGCAGCATCTGGGACCGATTCCTGTTTTCTCTCTTGTCTCCTAAATTTATTAGCCATAGAGGATGGAGTAAGGAAATAATTTTATTTATCACCTTGTTCTCCAGAAACCTGAAAAACAAAATAAAACAGAAGAAAAAAAAAAAAAAAAGAAAACCACATTTGAAAGGCAGGTCCTCACCAGCAGCTGGTCCATCTCCTACAGGGGGACCATATTCTAGGGCACTTTTGGTGCACTTGCCTGAACCTGTCAGGGCACTCTGTGCCTGCAGAAGAGATTTTTTTTGTCAGGGAGAGGCAAGGGGAGGAGAAATAACGTTCGAGACAGCTCAAATCCATTACTGTGCCACTTCCTGTGCAGCAGGTCCTGTGACAGGATGGGAACTGAGGCTGCTTGAAATTTAAAAGCTAAAGACACCAGCACAAGGTGTCCTTTTGCTTTGTCAAGGAAGTGATTCCCAAATCACACAGCCCCCCCACCATCGTCCCTCCTACCACCACCTGAAAGCCTCTTGATTCTCTTCTCAAAAACACAAGGGACACCTCAGAGTTCAGCAAGTTCTGCCAGTGCAGCCCTCGGTGCCCCCGTCTCCAGGTCTGTCCCCCTTGCTTTCATCCTCAGCCACGTCATTCTTCAGCCGTGGACAGGAAATTGTCCCCATTTCTCCCGTACTTGGCTGGTTACCTTTTCTCTAAGCCGTGCAGGACCCACGAGAGGAGGCTGTGATCCTCTATCAGCTCATGGGCAGCTCTAGAGGTGACACGGGCAGCACTCTGTCATATCTCCAGAATACGACGCTGAAACAGAGAATGCAACTTGTTCTTTTACAGCCAAGATCTGATTATCTAAAATAAAATGAGCAATTTGGCTGGTACCCGATCAACTCCCAGCTAAAATGAACACCGCCTGTTCTCAGCAACTCCAGAGAAGGAAAGACATTCTCCCTTCAACGCTTCGCACCACAGGTGCTGCTCTTACAAGAAGTATTCAGGTAGCAAGACAATTTTCTCTTTTTGTCCGAGGTTTTGATACCTGAAATCCTCAGGGTGGATGCTCCCAAACCTGAGAGCTCCCGGCAGGCGAGGTTCCCTCCTGCCGAAGCACTGTGCAGGTGACAAACGTGCTGGCTGGGGAAATAGAGACCCCAAAAAGAAAAGGCCCCGACTGCAGGAGCAAAACCACGGCACCCCCGTGAGGCTCCACGACGGCAGGAACCGGTCCCAGTTTCAGGGGATAAGGATGGGACCGGTTTAGACACAAGCAAAATTATTTCTCCCTCCACACATCCACAAAACCAACAAGGAACAGATTTTCAAGAGGACCAAGGCAGAATCAGCTATTCCTTTCTGTTTGGTACTTGAGATCTCGAGGCCAATACAAGCTTTTGTGGTTTGGGGTATTTGGGAACTGTTCTTTTTCAATTCTTACCTGGGAGCCCTGGTCACACAAAGGACTGCTGAAAAAGGCAAGAATGACCTGGAAAATCCTCTGGTAGACATAGAGCTCACAGCAATGTTTGTCACGCAGCCCTTCCCCAAGAAATCTGAGGATCCACTCGTGCTGTTTTGTACTGGAAGCCATAAAGAAAAATACCACCGTCAGACATTCCGACATTTCCAAAGGATACCTGCTCCTAAGAGCACAAAACCCCGGTTCCCTCCGAGTGCCAGCTCAGGAATTACCACAGCTTGTTCTGGACTTCTCAATTTTCCATTCCTATCAAATTTAATCGCTAACATCCATTGGGAACAGTCAGTCTGCAGCCCAAACATGCAGTGGAAATGGAATTTTAGAAGTTGCTGTTTCTAAAATACTTCAGTTGAACTCCAAGTTACTAACCTAAACTCCTTCAAACAACTTGTTCACGAGGAGGCAGGGATTGATTCAATACTCACCAGCCCATCTGGCCAAGGTCAGAGCTCTGTGCCCACCCAGGACACGGCAAACAGCAGGGACCTTTCTCCCACTCTCCAGCACGGACCTGTGAAGCCAGGGAGAAGTTTACAGAACAGAAGCAGCCAGAAGATGCTCTCTACTTCCATATGCTCTCTGATCGATCATTCCCAAGGAAAGTCCCCACGGATCGGAAGCAACAACCTCTCATTTCTCCTCCGCAATCATCACTGCCTTGCCTTTCTGTGCGTTTCCTCCCGTGCCCGTCCCCAGAGCACATTAAGTCCATCTTTTGTTCCCAACCGCAGCTCTCCAGCACAAATGCCACTCCTCACACACACAAAGCAAACACTCATCTGCTTCAGCTTTTGGCTTAGAAAGTAAAAACCTCAGTGCGTCCGCCTACGTGATTAAAACACAGAGACGCACGGGTGGACATAGATGGAAAGCTTTTCAGGAGAGAAAAGAGCTGATTCGCTAGCACGCCTCCATACAGCTTCAGAAAAATCAGAATCCATAGCAACTCCTAAGACCCCTGCTGAGGGACCCAGCCCTCCTGGGGACACCCAATGCAGCAGCTACGGGAAAAGCATGGGAGAAGCCAAGCTTGGGGTGAAAAAAAGATGACATCAATACAGCAGCCTGTAAAAAGCCTTCACACAGCAACAGTGGGAACCAGTCCCATTTGCTCCGTCACTGCTTTTTGGGACGACACAAACAGGAAATGAAAACACGTGCAACACAAGGCACACCTATAGGGCGTACCAGGTGCTCCTTTTGGCAGCGTGGATGACAAAGGTCTCTCTGCGCACTTACAGGCAGCCCGGTTGCAATCCATCCTTAGCCCAAGCCTTCCTCGCCTCCCATTCGCCAGCGCTCTGCTCTGGCCTTTGGAGCGCTGGCCCCGTCCTCCCGCAGCAGCACGGCACCGGAACACAGCGAGGCAAAGCGTGCCGGAGCCGCCCGTGCTGTCAGCGTACCTGTCAGCTCCCGGCGGTGGGCAACTCCGGCCCTGCGGGCAAGGGGGAGACGGCTCGGGCACCTCCAGCGGCTGCTCTGCCCCGATGCTTTCGCGTTCTCCTGCATTTCCCTGCAGCGGAGGGGGTCCGGGACGGGGGCGGATCGTGTCAGAGTGGAGACGGCGGGGAAGCACGGGGAGGCGGCGGGAACGCGGCGGGACGGCGACGACTCGCTTGACCTTCCAAAGATGGCGGCAGGAGGGGCGGGGAAAGCCGGGGCCCCGCTCCGCCGCCCGCGCGCCGCCCCGGCGGCATTTTCCGGCACGCGGTCGCTTCCAGCGTCTAGAGAGGGACGCGCGCGGGGATCGGGAAAGGGGAGTGCAGCCCTGTTCCGACGCCGCTCGCCCCCGGCCCGTGAGCGCTGCGACCGCGCCTCCGCCGCCCGCCGAAAGCGGCCCCGCCGGGCCGCCCTCGCCGCTGCCGTTCTTCTCGGTCATCGGGTCCCTTTGCTCTCCCGAATCTCCTTCACCCCTCCCCTCTATTTACAGACACCGCCCCGCTTGCCGCTCGCTCCCGCGCCTCGCCCTTCCCACGCTCGGCAGCCGTCCTTCCCCCCGTCAGCCGGCACCCAGCGGCGAGGGGCAGGGCGCTGGCTGGGGGGGGCTGCAGTACCGCTCTCTGTCCACAAGGCGGCAGCACCGCCGCCGGCCACAGCCGGGGGCTGCCGCTCGCCCGGAGGGAAGGGAGGCAGAAAAGAACGGGGGCGATCCCCTTGGAAAAATCCTGAAAAATAAACGGCCCAAAAAACATCCGCACACAAACTAAAACACACTGCCCCTAACCCAATACAACCCCTCCAAAATCCTTTTCTTTTAAACTCTCTCTAACTATCTTTCATATTTATACTTTTCACATTCCCATTTATCATGTATATTGATGCATGATGTTATTTCGATTCTATATTAAATATCTTCCTATGACTTCTATTTATTTCTATTTTATCTTTTTATAGATCTAGATATATATATGATACATTTCTATATTTATATTGCAAAAATAGTTCTGTTATTTAAAATAAAAGCCCTGCCTGTAACCAAATTCTAGCTCTATGATATTAATATTAACGATCTCTTATTTAAAAGAAAAATGCTGCCCGAAACCCACCCGCCCGCGGCGCAAGTGTGGCAACAGCCCGTGTCCGCAGTACTGGCAAGGCCGCGGGAAATCCCGGCGGGGCGGCGCCTGCGTGGCGCGCGGGCAGTGCAGCACGCGGACCACGATTTTCCCGCGCTTTTTTTTTTTTTTTCTTTTTTTTCTTTTTTTTTTTTTTTTTTTTTTTCTCTCATCCGCCATATTGAGAAGGTCAAGAGTGTCCCGGCCGCCGCGACACTTTCAAGATGGCGGCCGCGTGAGGCCCTCGGAAGGGAGAGGCGTTTTTGCCGATGCCTGTCGGCGCCCGCTCACAACCTGACCGCCGGCGCAGCCGCTGAGCTCACAGTCCGTGGCCACGACACGGGAAAAAGCGAAAAAAATCCCGCGGGGCGGCGCCGGCGTCAGGGTGGCGTGCAGGCAGTGCAGTAGACAGACCGTGGTCCTCGTTTTTCCCGCCTTTTTTGCCGCCATATTGGGAAGGTCAAGCGAGTCCGCGACAACCCACTCCCAAGATGGCGGCCGCGGGAGGACCTCGGGCGAGGGCTGCAGTCCCGCACTCTGGCCACAAGGCGGCGGCACTGCCGCCCGCCCTGGGGCTGCAGGCGGGGAAGGCGCGCAAAGAAGAACAGGCGCGACCCCCTTCAAAACATCCTCTGCAATAAATGCCCCTAAACAGCCCGCACGAAACCAAAAAACACCGACAAAAAAAAAAAAAAAACAAAACAAAAAAACTGCCTCTAACCCAATAATAACCAAAATAAAAAATCTTTTCTTTTAAGCTATATTTCAATCTATATTATTTTTATATTTTTTATATTTATATTCACATTTTGATTTAAAATGTATACTGATGTATAATGATCATTTCATAATTTCTTACATTCATTCATATTACTTAAAGTTTATTTTATTTTATATTTTTATGCATGTCTTAATATATTGATTACATATTTCTATATTTAGATTGATATTTCTAAAAGGTTTATATTTTTAAAAATAAAATCCCTGCATCTATCCAAGTAAAAACCTAAAAAAAAAAAACCTCTTTTAAACTGTTTGTAAATTTATCTATATATTTTTCGCATTTATATTCAAATTTGCATTTTAAAGGTAGATTGATATATGTCGTTATTTATATTCTATCTCTTCCTATTACTTATTTTTACTTATATTTTATATTTTTATATCTATCTTTATACATTGATTATATATTTTTATATTTAGAAGTCTATCAAAATAAAATGTATATTCATATTATTTTAAATAAAAACCCTGCCTCGAACCAAATAAAAACCAAAAAAGCCCTTTCTTTAAACAATATTTAAATATTTATAGCATATTTTCATCATTATAATCACATTTGCATTTATACTTTCTATGGATGGATTATATTTATAAATGCATATAATATATATAATAAGATAACAAGATAGATAAAATATTATATATATTACATTTCATACATACTGCTAATACTTCTATTTACTTACATTTTAATTTTTATATAGATTTTAATGTACGTATGATATACTTCTATACATAGATTTCTACTTTATTTATATTTCTAATTTTTACAATAAAAACCCTGCCTACTAACAAATACAAAATTTTAAAAATCCTTTTATTTTAAACTATATTTGAATATTTCTATATTCATGCTTTTGATATTTACATCTATATGCTCTTGTATATTATATTACAGTATATTGACGTACTATATTTAGATATCTATAATATATTACATGTAATGTGGTATAATAAGACATATACACTAGAATATCTATTAGGTATTGTATCGATTTCTGTGATTTTGTATTTTTTTTCTATTTTCTATTTCTATTTCTATATACACGTATATTAATTATACATTACATCCTCACAGTGCATACCTGGGGCTGTTCTGGCTTTCTTTCCAAATGAATTTAGCAATACTTTCCTATTTTTACCAATACCTATAAAAACGAAACATTTGCCAGGATTTAGTAGTATTCTACACACCCCCCTCCCTGTGCATTTTGGGGGCAGCTTTGGGTCCCTCGGGGGGACGGCACCCGGCAGGACCCCCCCTCATTCGCCACCCACCTGCTCCTCCGCCGCAGCGTGCGTCCCTCTCCTAGGGACCTTAGGGTGCCCCAAATGACACCAGAGCCCCGAGTCTTCACCCCTTTTTCCTGGCCCCCAAAGAAGGCACAGAACGAGTCTAACTGCCCCGGACAGCAGCCCAGCACTTGCTTCCATCCCTTTCCACATGTACATCCCCCCCGAAAGGGACTCTGCCGCAACAAGAAAGGGGGGCAGCCGCCAGAAGGGTCGAAGCTCCTGCCCAGCCTCGCTGTCACGGGCGAGGGGCAGAGAGGGGGAGCGGCAGAGACGGCGGGGACGCGGCACGGACGGCGCGGCACCGAGCGGGGGCCGCTCTCAGCGCGATGCCGGCAAAGCCGCAGGTCCGGCGGGGCCGGGCGGGGTTTGACCGGCACGGGGGGATCCGCCGAGAGCCTCCGGCCCCGTGCGGGGACTCCCGCAAGGGCCCGGGGCCGCCGGGCTCCGGCCCTCTGGGCTTTATTCTCCGGCGCCCCCGGCCCCGCGGCTGCGGGGAAAGAAGGAACGGGGCGACGGCAAGAGAGGAGGGCTAGCAGGGCGTGAGACAGCGTATGGAGGGAGGTCGGTCGGGCTGTGGAGGAAAGCGGGAGGGCAAGGGAAAGGCCGGGAGCGGGGAAGAGGGACGGTGCACAGAGGAGGGAGAGAAGAGGAATAGAACGGAGGAGCGGGATAGGGACAGGGCAGTGGGGGTCGGGTTTGCGAGGGAGAGGAGGGGAGGGTCCGCGGACAAAGAACAGGAATACGGGGAGGAGGAAGGAAGGGTAGAGGGGGGGACGGGAGGGGAGACCGAAAAGGGAGAGAAAGGGGTCGGCTTTGGGGAGAGAGGGAACTAAGGGATAGAGAGAGAAAGAAGGGGAATACGGGAAGGAGGAAGAAAGGAAGAAGGATTGGTAGAGAGAGGGACAAGAGGGGGAGCCTCAGAGAGCGCCGATCCACCCCGAGCCCGCCCCGGCGGTCCGCCCTGCTCGGGATGCTGCGCTCGGCGGAGCTCGGCTCGGTTCGGCCCCACTCGGCTCCTCGCCTACACTCGGGCTGTTCTCCGCTAGACTCGGCTGGATTCGCCTCTTCGGCGCAGCTCGGCTCGCCTCAACTCGGAGCCGCTCGCTCCGCTCGGCTCCGCTCGGCTCCCCGCGGCAGCGCGCCTCCCGCGCACGCGCACAGCTCGCCGCTCTCCTGCCGCCGAGCCCCGCGCCCGGCCCGGCCGGCGCACGGAAACCCCCGCGCCACATCAGACCCAGCAGTTTCTGCGCTAAACCCTTTCTGTCCTAGAAGGAGATAAACTTCTCTACCTCCTTCGTCTCCTCAGTTTTCTTCTTTGATTTCAAAATCAGAGTTACAAAAACCTACTCAACTACAAGACTCAGTAAGTAGCCGATAAAGTAGTCCCGTCAATTTCAGAACCTAAAGAACACGTTATACTTAAGTTTCCACACTTCAAAAAAGAAAAATCACACACGAGTCCTACTCACTGTGTCAAGCCTTATTTAAAACACACCAAAAAAACCCCTAAAAGAAATAGTTCCACAACCAAAACAGAACAAGTAACACTAACTAAAACCACGCATCCAAATACAATCCGAAAAATCTCTTTTCAACGTGTCTCGTTTGTATACCTCCTCACAACTAACCTTATCCTTTACAAACACTAAATTGCAAATCAAAAAACTTACACATAACATAAACTCTTCAAATAACATTTATACACTCATACCCCAAATGACAGGTAAACCACCAAAAGTAAAATTACTCAAATCATTACAAACAAATACTTGTACAATATTTAGTTACAAAACAACCCCCAAACCACACAAAACCACAAAGAAGTTACCTCAAAACAGCAAACCTACAATTTAAAACAATTAATCCACTAAGACCAAACTTAACAATAATACATTAAAAAAACACCAAAAAAAAAAAAACAAACCAAAAAAACCACAACCAACCAACCAAAAAAAAAGAACACCCACCCAAAAATACCCAATCGCTCCAACACAAATTTACTTCTCAGTATCAAAACAGTACGACCTTTTAATAACCTAATTCTATTATTTCTGCATCTCTTTTAACACCTAAAATAACTACAACTCACACTTGAACCACATTAAATGAACTTACTTATTAACTAGCCAAATGAAACAATAACACATCTATAACAGTAAATAAATTACTGCCAAATAGGAACATCTTTAAACATACTACCTTACAAAATAAAACAACTGTTCATTTTTTATTATTCACACACAATCATAAATATAAAACATTTAAAAAATATATAAATTGATGAAATCACAAGAAATCAATTTACAAAAACATTACAAAAATTTTAAATTAATCAATCACACATAAATAAAAAATAACGAAATAATATTTTCAAGAATTAAAACATCACTAAATAACTTAAATCATTATTAAAAACTAAAATACTCATCTTATTAATAATTACTGCTTTTTATCTCCCCTACCGATTTAAATTTTTACATAGAACTCTACAAAAATCCTTAACAAGTAGATTTATAACTTAAATTTAAAACATTTATAGATAAACATACTTAATGAATAATCTACACACCAAACAACTAAACTAACAAGAAAAACCTAATAAAATACTAATATATTCATAACATCAAAACCCCAAATCATTAACATAAAAACCCATATAAACACATGAAAATACCCACAGTTAAAAAAGACGTACCTTAATGAACATATTCACACCTTAATAATTCATTACAAACTCTTACCAATTAATGATTAACATTAATTACTTGATACCAATAAAATACAAGAAAATGTTACTTTAGCCAATAACTATAATAAAATATCATAACTAATAACTTAAAATCACACTTTATTAAAAATATAAAACGGTGAAGCAACGTATCATAAAAAATCCCATTATTATCACTACACAGATATACGTATATACATCTATCTATATACAGATAGATAGATAGATCATATATCCATCTCAATAGCAGCATCTGGGACCGATTCCTGTTTTCTCTCTTGTCTCCTAAATTTATTAGCCATAGAGGATGGAGTAAGGAAATAATTTTATTTATCACCTTGTTCTCCAGAAACCTGAAAAACAAAATAAAACAGAAGAAAAAAAAAAAAAAAAGAAAACCACATTTGAAAGGCAGGTCCTCACCAGCAGCTGGTCCATCTCCTACAGGGGGACCATATTCTAGGGCACTTTTGGTGCACTTGCCTGAACCTGTCAGGGCACTCTGTGCCTGCAGAAGAGATTTTTTTTGTCAGGGAGAGGCAAGGGGAGGAGAAATAACGTTCGAGACAGCTCAAATCCATTACTGTGCCACTTCCTGTGCAGCAGGTCCTGTGACAGGATGGGAACTGAGGCTGCTTGAAATTTAAAAGCTAAAGACACCAGCACAAGGTGTCCTTTTGCTTTGTCAAGGAAGTGATTCCCAAATCACACAGCCCCCCCACCATCGTCCCTCCTACCACCACCTGAAAGCCTCTTGATTCTCTTCTCAAAAACACAAGGGACACCTCAGAGTTCAGCAAGTTCTGCCAGTGCAGCCCTCGGTGCCCCCGTCTCCAGGTCTGTCCCCCTTGCTTTCATCCTCAGCCACGTCATTCTTCAGCCGTGGACAGGAAATTGTCCCCATTTCTCCCGTACTTGGCTGGTTACCTTTTCTCTAAGCCGTGCAGGACCCACGAGAGGAGGCTGTGATCCTCTATCAGCTCATGGGCAGCTCTAGAGGTGACACGGGCAGCACTCTGTCATATCTCCAGAATACGACGCTGAAACAGAGAATGCAACTTGTTCTTTTACAGCCAAGATCTGATTATCTAAAATAAAATGAGCAATTTGGCTGGTACCCGATCAACTCCCAGCTAAAATGAACACCGCCTGTTCTCAGCAACTCCAGAGAAGGAAAGACATTCTCCCTTCAACGCTTCGCACCACAGGTGCTGCTCTTACAAGAAGTATTCAGGTAGCAAGACAATTTTCTCTTTTTGTCCGAGGTTTTGATACCTGAAATCCTCAGGGTGGATGCTCCCAAACCTGAGAGCTCCCGGCAGGCGAGGTTCCCTCCTGCCGAAGCACTGTGCAGGTGACAAACGTGCTGGCTGGGGAAATAGAGACCCCAAAAAGAAAAGGCCCCGACTGCAGGAGCAAAACCACGGCACCCCCGTGAGGCTCCACGACGGCAGGAACCGGTCCCAGTTTCAGGGGATAAGGATGGGACCGGTTTAGACACAAGCAAAATTATTTCTCCCTCCACACATCCACAAAACCAACAAGGAACAGATTTTCAAGAGGACCAAGGCAGAATCAGCTATTCCTTTCTGTTTGGTACTTGAGATCTCGAGGCCAATACAAGCTTTTGTGGTTTGGGGTATTTGGGAACTGTTCTTTTTCAATTCTTACCTGGGAGCCCTGGTCACACAAAGGACTGCTGAAAAAGGCAAGAATGACCTGGAAAATCCTCTGGTAGACATAGAGCTCACAGCAATGTTTGTCACGCAGCCCTTCCCCAAGAAATCTGAGGATCCACTCGTGCTGTTTTGTACTGGAAGCCATAAAGAAAAATACCACCGTCAGACATTCCGACATTTCCAAAGGATACCTGCTCCTAAGAGCACAAAACCCCGGTTCCCTCCGAGTGCCAGCTCAGGAATTACCACAGCTTGTTCTGGACTTCTCAATTTTCCATTCCTATCAAATTTAATCGCTAACATCCATTGGGAACAGTCAGTCTGCAGCCCAAACATGCAGTGGAAATGGAATTTTAGAAGTTGCTGTTTCTAAAATACTTCAGTTGAACTCCAAGTTACTAACCTAAACTCCTTCAAACAACTTGTTCACGAGGAGGCAGGGATTGATTCAATACTCACCAGCCCATCTGGCCAAGGTCAGAGCTCTGTGCCCACCCAGGACACGGCAAACAGCAGGGACCTTTCTCCCACTCTCCAGCACGGACCTGTGAAGCCAGGGAGAAGTTTACAGAACAGAAGCAGCCAGAAGATGCTCTCTACTTCCATATGCTCTCTGATCGATCATTCCCAAGGAAAGTCCCCACGGATCGGAAGCAACAACCTCTCATTTCTCCTCCGCAATCATCACTGCCTTGCCTTTCTGTGCGTTTCCTCCCGTGCCCGTCCCCAGAGCACATTAAGTCCATCTTTTGTTCCCAACCGCAGCTCTCCAGCACAAATGCCACTCCTCACACACACAAAGCAAACACTCATCTGCTTCAGCTTTTGGCTTAGAAAGTAAAAACCTCAGTGCGTCCGCCTACGTGATTAAAACACAGAGACGCACGGGTGGACATAGATGGAAAGCTTTTCAGGAGAGAAAAGAGCTGATTCGCTAGCACGCCTCCATACAGCTTCAGAAAAATCAGAATCCATAGCAACTCCTAAGACCCCTGCTGAGGGACCCAGCCCTCCTGGGGACACCCAATGCAGCAGCTACGGGAAAAGCATGGGAGAAGCCAAGCTTGGGGTGAAAAAAAGATGACATCAATACAGCAGCCTGTAAAAAGCCTTCACACAGCAACAGTGGGAACCAGTCCCATTTGCTCCGTCACTGCTTTTTGGGACGACACAAACAGGAAATGAAAACACGTGCAACACAAGGCACACCTATAGGGCGTACCAGGTGCTCCTTTTGGCAGCGTGGATGACAAAGGTCTCTCTGCGCACTTACAGGCAGCCCGGTTGCAATCCATCCTTAGCCCAAGCCTTCCTCGCCTCCCATTCGCCAGCGCTCTGCTCTGGCCTTTGGAGCGCTGGCCCCGTCCTCCCGCAGCAGCACGGCACCGGAACACAGCGAGGCAAAGCGTGCCGGAGCCGCCCGTGCTGTCAGCGTACCTGTCAGCTCCCGGCGGTGGGCAACTCCGGCCCTGCGGGCAAGGGGGAGACGGCTCGGGCACCTCCAGCGGCTGCTCTGCCCCGATGCTTTCGCGTTCTCCTGCATTTCCCTGCAGCGGAGGGGGTCCGGGACGGGGGCGGATCGTGTCAGAGTGGAGACGGCGGGGAAGCACGGGGAGGCGGCGGGAACGCGGCGGGACGGCGACGACTCGCTTGACCTTCCAAAGATGGCGGCAGGAGGGGCGGGGAAAGCCGGGGCCCCGCTCCGCCGCCCGCGCGCCGCCCCGGCGGCATTTTCCGGCACGCGGTCGCTTCCAGCGTCTAGAGAGGGACGCGCGCGGGGATCGGGAAAGGGGAGTGCAGCCCTGTTCCGACGCCGCTCGCCCCCGGCCCGTGAGCGCTGCGACCGCGCCTCCGCCGCCCGCCGAAAGCGGCCCCGCCGGGCCGCCCTCGCCGCTGCCGTTCTTCTCGGTCATCGGGTCCCTTTGCTCTCCCGAATCTCCTTCACCCCTCCCCTCTATTTACAGACACCGCCCCGCTTGCCGCTCGCTCCCGCGCCTCGCCCTTCCCACGCTCGGCAGCCGTCCTTCCCCCCGTCAGCCGGCACCCAGCGGCGAGGGGCAGGGCGCTGGCTGGGGGGGGCTGCAGTACCGCTCTCTGTCCACAAGGCGGCAGCACCGCCGCCGGCCACAGCCGGGGGCTGCCGCTCGCCCGGAGGGAAGGGAGGCAGAAAAGAACGGGGGCGATCCCCTTGGAAAAATCCTGAAAAATAAACGGCCCAAAAAACATCCGCACACAAACTAAAACACACTGCCCCTAACCCAATACAACCCCTCCAAAATCCTTTTCTTTTAAACTCTCTCTAACTATCTTTCATATTTATACTTTTCACATTCCCATTTATCATGTATATTGATGCATGATGTTATTTCGATTCTATATTAAATATCTTCCTATGACTTCTATTTATTTCTATTTTATCTTTTTATAGATCTAGATATATATATGATACATTTCTATATTTATATTGCAAAAATAGTTCTGTTATTTAAAATAAAAGCCCTGCCTGTAACCAAATTCTAGCTCTATGATATTAATATTAACGATCTCTTATTTAAAAGAAAAATGCTGCCCGAAACCCACCCGCCCGCGGCGCAAGTGTGGCAACAGCCCGTGTCCGCAGTACTGGCAAGGCCGCGGGAAATCCCGGCGGGGCGGCGCCTGCGTGGCGCGCGGGCAGTGCAGCACGCGGACCACGATTTTCCCGCGCTTTTTTTTTTTTTTTCTTTTTTTTCTTTTTTTTTTTTTTTTTTTTTTTCTCTCATCCGCCATATTGAGAAGGTCAAGAGTGTCCCGGCCGCCGCGACACTTTCAAGATGGCGGCCGCGTGAGGCCCTCGGAAGGGAGAGGCGTTTTTGCCGATGCCTGTCGGCGCCCGCTCACAACCTGACCGCCGGCGCAGCCGCTGAGCTCACAGTCCGTGGCCACGACACGGGAAAAAGCGAAAAAAATCCCGCGGGGCGGCGCCGGCGTCAGGGTGGCGTGCAGGCAGTGCAGTAGACAGACCGTGGTCCTCGTTTTTCCCGCCTTTTTTGCCGCCATATTGGGAAGGTCAAGCGAGTCCGCGACAACCCACTCCCAAGATGGCGGCCGCGGGAGGACCTCGGGCGAGGGCTGCAGTCCCGCACTCTGGCCACAAGGCGGCGGCACTGCCGCCCGCCCTGGGGCTGCAGGCGGGGAAGGCGCGCAAAGAAGAACAGGCGCGACCCCCTTCAAAACATCCTCTGCAATAAATGCCCCTAAACAGCCCGCACGAAACCAAAAAACACCGACAAAAAAAAAAAAAAAACAAAACAAAAAAACTGCCTCTAACCCAATAATAACCAAAATAAAAAATCTTTTCTTTTAAGCTATATTTCAATCTATATTATTTTTATATTTTTTATATTTATATTCACATTTTGATTTAAAATGTATACTGATGTATAATGATCATTTCATAATTTCTTACATTCATTCATATTACTTAAAGTTTATTTTATTTTATATTTTTATGCATGTCTTAATATATTGATTACATATTTCTATATTTAGATTGATATTTCTAAAAGGTTTATATTTTTAAAAATAAAATCCCTGCATCTATCCAAGTAAAAACCTAAAAAAAAAAAACCTCTTTTAAACTGTTTGTAAATTTATCTATATATTTTTCGCATTTATATTCAAATTTGCATTTTAAAGGTAGATTGATATATGTCGTTATTTATATTCTATCTCTTCCTATTACTTATTTTTACTTATATTTTATATTTTTATATCTATCTTTATACATTGATTATATATTTTTATATTTAGAAGTCTATCAAAATAAAATGTATATTCATATTATTTTAAATAAAAACCCTGCCTCGAACCAAATAAAAACCAAAAAAGCCCTTTCTTTAAACAATATTTAAATATTTATAGCATATTTTCATCATTATAATCACATTTGCATTTATACTTTCTATGGATGGATTATATTTATAAATGCATATAATATATATAATAAGATAACAAGATAGATAAAATATTATATATATTACATTTCATACATACTGCTAATACTTCTATTTACTTACATTTTAATTTTTATATAGATTTTAATGTACGTATGATATACTTCTATACATAGATTTCTACTTTATTTATATTTCTAATTTTTACAATAAAAACCCTGCCTACTAACAAATACAAAATTTTAAAAATCCTTTTATTTTAAACTATATTTGAATATTTCTATATTCATGCTTTTGATATTTACATCTATATGCTCTTGTATATTATATTACAGTATATTGACGTACTATATTTAGATATCTATAATATATTACATGTAATGTGGTATAATAAGACATATACACTAGAATATCTATTAGGTATTGTATCGATTTCTGTGATTTTGTATTTTTTTTCTATTTTCTATTTCTATTTCTATATACACGTATATTAATTATACATTACATCCTCACAGTGCATACCTGGGGCTGTTCTGGCTTTCTTTCCAAATGAATTTAGCAATACTTTCCTATTTTTACCAATACCTATAAAAACGAAACATTTGCCAGGATTTAGTAGTATTCTACACACCCCCCTCCCTGTGCATTTTGGGGGCAGCTTTGGGTCCCTCGGGGGGACGGCACCCGGCAGGACCCCCCCTCATTCGCCACCCACCTGCTCCTCCGCCGCAGCGTGCGTCCCTCTCCTAGGGACCTTAGGGTGCCCCAAATGACACCAGAGCCCCGAGTCTTCACCCCTTTTTCCTGGCCCCCAAAGAAGGCACAGAACGAGTCTAACTGCCCCGGACAGCAGCCCAGCACTTGCTTCCATCCCTTTCCACATGTACATCCCCCCCGAAAGGGACTCTGCCGCAACAAGAAAGGGGGGCAGCCGCCAGAAGGGTCGAAGCTCCTGCCCAGCCTCGCTGTCACGGGCGAGGGGCAGAGAGGGGGAGCGGCAGAGACGGCGGGGACGCGGCACGGACGGCGCGGCACCGAGCGGGGGCCGCTCTCAGCGCGATGCCGGCAAAGCCGCAGGTCCGGCGGGGCCGGGCGGGGTTTGACCGGCACGGGGGGATCCGCCGAGAGCCTCCGGCCCCGTGCGGGGACTCCCGCAAGGGCCCGGGGCCGCCGGGCTCCGGCCCTCTGGGCTTTATTCTCCGGCGCCCCCGGCCCCGCGGCTGCGGGGAAAGAAGGAACGGGGCGACGGCAAGAGAGGAGGGCTAGCAGGGCGTGAGACAGCGTATGGAGGGAGGTCGGTCGGGCTGTGGAGGAAAGCGGGAGGGCAAGGGAAAGGCCGGGAGCGGGGAAGAGGGACGGTGCACAGAGGAGGGAGAGAAGAGGAATAGAACGGAGGAGCGGGATAGGGACAGGGCAGTGGGGGTCGGGTTTGCGAGGGAGAGGAGGGGAGGGTCCGCGGACAAAGAACAGGAATACGGGGAGGAGGAAGGAAGGGTAGAGGGGGGGACGGGAGGGGAGACCGAAAAGGGAGAGAAAGGGGTCGGCTTTGGGGAGAGAGGGAACTAAGGGATAGAGAGAGAAAGAAGGGGAATACGGGAAGGAGGAAGAAAGGAAGAAGGATTGGTAGAGAGAGGGACAAGAGGGGGAGCCTCAGAGAGCGCCGATCCACCCCGAGCCCGCCCCGGCGGTCCGCCCTGCTCGGGATGCTGCGCTCGGCGGAGCTCGGCTCGGTTCGGCCCCACTCGGCTCCTCGCCTACACTCGGGCTGTTCTCCGCTAGACTCGGCTGGATTCGCCTCTTCGGCGCAGCTCGGCTCGCCTCAACTCGGAGCCGCTCGCTCCGCTCGGCTCCGCTCGGCTCCCCGCGGCAGCGCGCCTCCCGCGCACGCGCACAGCTCGCCGCTCTCCTGCCGCCGAGCCCCGCGCCCGGCCCGGCCGGCGCACGGAAACCCCCGCGCCACATCAGACCCAGCAGTTTCTGCGCTAAACCCTTTCTGTCCTAGAAGGAGATAAACTTCTCTACCTCCTTCGTCTCCTCAGTTTTCTTCTTTGATTTCAAAATCAGAGTTACAAAAACCTACTCAACTACAAGACTCAGTAAGTAGCCGATAAAGTAGTCCCGTCAATTTCAGAACCTAAAGAACACGTTATACTTAAGTTTCCACACTTCAAAAAAGAAAAATCACACACGAGTCCTACTCACTGTGTCAAGCCTTATTTAAAACACACCAAAAAAACCCCTAAAAGAAATAGTTCCACAACCAAAACAGAACAAGTAACACTAACTAAAACCACGCATCCAAATACAATCCGAAAAATCTCTTTTCAACGTGTCTCGTTTGTATACCTCCTCACAACTAACCTTATCCTTTACAAACACTAAATTGCAAATCAAAAAACTTACACATAACATAAACTCTTCAAATAACATTTATACACTCATACCCCAAATGACAGGTAAACCACCAAAAGTAAAATTACTCAAATCATTACAAACAAATACTTGTACAATATTTAGTTACAAAACAACCCCCAAACCACACAAAACCACAAAGAAGTTACCTCAAAACAGCAAACCTACAATTTAAAACAATTAATCCACTAAGACCAAACTTAACAATAATACATTAAAAAAACACCAAAAAAAAAAAAACAAACCAAAAAAACCACAACCAACCAACCAAAAAAAAAGAACACCCACCCAAAAATACCCAATCGCTCCAACACAAATTTACTTCTCAGTATCAAAACAGTACGACCTTTTAATAACCTAATTCTATTATTTCTGCATCTCTTTTAACACCTAAAATAACTACAACTCACACTTGAACCACATTAAATGAACTTACTTATTAACTAGCCAAATGAAACAATAACACATCTATAACAGTAAATAAATTACTGCCAAATAGGAACATCTTTAAACATACTACCTTACAAAATAAAACAACTGTTCATTTTTTATTATTCACACACAATCATAAATATAAAACATTTAAAAAATATATAAATTGATGAAATCACAAGAAATCAATTTACAAAAACATTACAAAAATTTTAAATTAATCAATCACACATAAATAAAAAATAACGAAATAATATTTTCAAGAATTAAAACATCACTAAATAACTTAAATCATTATTAAAAACTAAAATACTCATCTTATTAATAATTACTGCTTTTTATCTCCCCTACCGATTTAAATTTTTACATAGAACTCTACAAAAATCCTTAACAAGTAGATTTATAACTTAAATTTAAAACATTTATAGATAAACATACTTAATGAATAATCTACACACCAAACAACTAAACTAACAAGAAAAACCTAATAAAATACTAATATATTCATAACATCAAAACCCCAAATCATTAACATAAAAACCCATATAAACACATGAAAATACCCACAGTTAAAAAAGACGTACCTTAATGAACATATTCACACCTTAATAATTCATTACAAACTCTTACCAATTAATGATTAACATTAATTACTTGATACCAATAAAATACAAGAAAATGTTACTTTAGCCAATAACTATAATAAAATATCATAACTAATAACTTAAAATCACACTTTATTAAAAATATAAAACGGTGAAGCAACGTATCATAAAAAATCCCATTATTATCACTACACAGATATACGTATATACATCTATCTATATACAGATAGATAGATAGATCATATATCCATCTCAATAGCAGCATCTGGGACCGATTCCTGTTTTCTCTCTTGTCTCCTAAATTTATTAGCCATAGAGGATGGAGTAAGGAAATAATTTTATTTATCACCTTGTTCTCCAGAAACCTGAAAAACAAAATAAAACAGAAGAAAAAAAAAAAAAAAAGAAAACCACATTTGAAAGGCAGGTCCTCACCAGCAGCTGGTCCATCTCCTACAGGGGGACCATATTCTAGGGCACTTTTGGTGCACTTGCCTGAACCTGTCAGGGCACTCTGTGCCTGCAGAAGAGATTTTTTTTGTCAGGGAGAGGCAAGGGGAGGAGAAATAACGTTCGAGACAGCTCAAATCCATTACTGTGCCACTTCCTGTGCAGCAGGTCCTGTGACAGGATGGGAACTGAGGCTGCTTGAAATTTAAAAGCTAAAGACACCAGCACAAGGTGTCCTTTTGCTTTGTCAAGGAAGTGATTCCCAAATCACACAGCCCCCCCACCATCGTCCCTCCTACCACCACCTGAAAGCCTCTTGATTCTCTTCTCAAAAACACAAGGGACACCTCAGAGTTCAGCAAGTTCTGCCAGTGCAGCCCTCGGTGCCCCCGTCTCCAGGTCTGTCCCCCTTGCTTTCATCCTCAGCCACGTCATTCTTCAGCCGTGGACAGGAAATTGTCCCCATTTCTCCCGTACTTGGCTGGTTACCTTTTCTCTAAGCCGTGCAGGACCCACGAGAGGAGGCTGTGATCCTCTATCAGCTCATGGGCAGCTCTAGAGGTGACACGGGCAGCACTCTGTCATATCTCCAGAATACGACGCTGAAACAGAGAATGCAACTTGTTCTTTTACAGCCAAGATCTGATTATCTAAAATAAAATGAGCAATTTGGCTGGTACCCGATCAACTCCCAGCTAAAATGAACACCGCCTGTTCTCAGCAACTCCAGAGAAGGAAAGACATTCTCCCTTCAACGCTTCGCACCACAGGTGCTGCTCTTACAAGAAGTATTCAGGTAGCAAGACAATTTTCTCTTTTTGTCCGAGGTTTTGATACCTGAAATCCTCAGGGTGGATGCTCCCAAACCTGAGAGCTCCCGGCAGGCGAGGTTCCCTCCTGCCGAAGCACTGTGCAGGTGACAAACGTGCTGGCTGGGGAAATAGAGACCCCAAAAAGAAAAGGCCCCGACTGCAGGAGCAAAACCACGGCACCCCCGTGAGGCTCCACGACGGCAGGAACCGGTCCCAGTTTCAGGGGATAAGGATGGGACCGGTTTAGACACAAGCAAAATTATTTCTCCCTCCACACATCCACAAAACCAACAAGGAACAGATTTTCAAGAGGACCAAGGCAGAATCAGCTATTCCTTTCTGTTTGGTACTTGAGATCTCGAGGCCAATACAAGCTTTTGTGGTTTGGGGTATTTGGGAACTGTTCTTTTTCAATTCTTACCTGGGAGCCCTGGTCACACAAAGGACTGCTGAAAAAGGCAAGAATGACCTGGAAAATCCTCTGGTAGACATAGAGCTCACAGCAATGTTTGTCACGCAGCCCTTCCCCAAGAAATCTGAGGATCCACTCGTGCTGTTTTGTACTGGAAGCCATAAAGAAAAATACCACCGTCAGACATTCCGACATTTCCAAAGGATACCTGCTCCTAAGAGCACAAAACCCCGGTTCCCTCCGAGTGCCAGCTCAGGAATTACCACAGCTTGTTCTGGACTTCTCAATTTTCCATTCCTATCAAATTTAATCGCTAACATCCATTGGGAACAGTCAGTCTGCAGCCCAAACATGCAGTGGAAATGGAATTTTAGAAGTTGCTGTTTCTAAAATACTTCAGTTGAACTCCAAGTTACTAACCTAAACTCAAAGAGGAATTGTAGCTAGCCGGGGCAGAACATTCTTTTCTTGTGCTCACAGAGCATACACAGCACAACTCATTGTGCGTTAGTATTAAGAAGACAACAAAAACCCCACAGAAATAACATTTTGAATTCCTATATGAAACAGAAGAAAGACGCTTCTAATTAACTACCTGTGGGAGAATGAGGTTTCATTGTATTTTTGCGGCCGTTTCTAATACATTTCTGAAGAATTACTGGGTACCTAAAATGGGACTCTTACCTCAAAATCAAAACTGTAGAAAAGCTGGAGAAAACCTGGTACCTTTCTCAGGTCCAAATACCAGTGCGACAGAAGGAATCTCTTTACCCTTATGTACACGTGCTCCTCTGTAAAGAGAAAAAGCTGGCATGGTGGAGGAGGACAGCGCTCCCAATCCACAAGCACGGATGACAATTCGTGGAAGCTGCAGTCAGTGAGCGTGCAGCGCTCCGAGCTGGGAGAACAGCCCGGCAACTGCAGAAGGCCTTTGCTCTGAGGCGCGTTCCCATTGCTGCCCACCCTCCCCTTCTCTTGCCCAGGAGGAAAAGCTCAGGCAAGAGCGCACGAGCACAGAGCAGGTGAGGGGATCGACACTCCCCAGGCCTCTGTTTTTCACCCCAGCAGTGACACACGCAGCACGTTCCAGTACCTGGCTTCAGGATCTGCTGTGCCACACGAGCAGCGCAGAGGGTGAGGGAGAAGGTGAACCTGAGGCTTGGCTGCCTGATTCCGTTCTGCACGGCATCCAAGAGATACAGCAACGGCAAGGGCCCCGGGAGAGAAGCCTGAAGCACAGCCCAAATGAACACAGCAGGAGCACAAAGACATCGATCAGCTTCCGGGACATTTCACGGGTCACACAGGTAAGAGCCCCAGTTCAGCAAATCTGAGGGTTTGGTGACGTCAGGATCAAAACACCCGGAAACCTGTGAGAAAGAAACTGAACTGCACCCGGCTAAAAGCCGACCCTGCCTCAAACTCCTTCAAACAACTTGTTCACGAGGAGGCAGGGATTGATTCAATACTCACCAGCCCATCTGGCCAAGGTCAGAGCTCTGTGCCCACCCAGGACACGGCAAACAGCAGGGACCTTTCTCCCACTCTCCAGCACGGACCTGTGAAGCCAGGGAGAAGTTTACAGAACAGAAGCAGCCAGAAGATGCTCTCTACTTCCATATGCTCTCTGATCGATCATTCCCAAGGAAAGTCCCCACGGATCGGAAGCAACAACCTCTCATTTCTCCTCCGCAATCATCACTGCCTTGCCTTTCTGTGCGTTTCCTCCCGTGCCCGTCCCCAGAGCACATTAAGTCCATCTTTTGTTCCCAACCGCAGCTCTCCAGCACAAATGCCACTCCTCACACACACAAAGCAAACACTCATCTGCTTCAGCTTTTGGCTTAGAAAGTAAAAACCTCAGTGCGTCCGCCTACGTGATTAAAACACAGAGACGCACGGGTGGACATAGATGGAAAGCTTTTCAGGAGAGAAAAGAGCTGATTCGCTAGCACGCCTCCATACAGCTTCAGAAAAATCAGAATCCATAGCAACTCCTAAGACCCCTGCTGAGGGACCCAGCCCTCCTGGGGACACCCAATGCAGCAGCTACGGGAAAAGCATGGGAGAAGCCAAGCTTGGGGTGAAAAAAAGATGACATCAATACAGCAGCCTGTAAAAAGCCTTCACACAGCAACAGTGGGAACCAGTCCCATTTGCTCCGTCACTGCTTTTTGGGACGACACAAACAGGAAATGAAAACACGTGCAACACAAGGCACACCTATAGGGCGTACCAGGTGCTCCTTTTGGCAGCGTGGATGACAAAGGTCTCTCTGCGCACTTACAGGCAGCCCGGTTGCAATCCATCCTTAGCCCAAGCCTTCCTCGCCTCCCATTCGCCAGCGCTCTGCTCTGGCCTTTGGAGCGCTGGCCCCGTCCTCCCGCAGCAGCACGGCACCGGAACACAGCGAGGCAAAGCGTGCCGGAGCCGCCCGTGCTGTCAGCGTACCTGTCAGCTCCCGGCGGTGGGCAACTCCGGCCCTGCGGGCAAGGGGGAGACGGCTCGGGCACCTCCAGCGGCTGCTCTGCCCCGATGCTTTCGCGTTCTCCTGCATTTCCCTGCAGCGGAGGGGGTCCGGGACGGGGGCGGATCGTGTCAGAGTGGAGACGGCGGGGAAGCACGGGGAGGCGGCGGGAACGCGGCGGGACGGCGACGACTCGCTTGACCTTCCAAAGATGGCGGCAGGAGGGGCGGGGAAAGCCGGGGCCCCGCTCCGCCGCCCGCGCGCCGCCCCGGCGGCATTTTCCGGCACGCGGTCGCTTCCAGCGTCTAGAGAGGGACGCGCGCGGGGATCGGGAAAGGGGAGTGCAGCCCTGTTCCGACGCCGCTCGCCCCCGGCCCGTGAGCGCTGCGACCGCGCCTCCGCCGCCCGCCGAAAGCGGCCCCGCCGGGCCGCCCTCGCCGCTGCCGTTCTTCTCGGTCATCGGGTCCCTTTGCTCTCCCGAATCTCCTTCACCCCTCCCCTCTATTTACAGACACCGCCCCGCTTGCCGCTCGCTCCCGCGCCTCGCCCTTCCCACGCTCGGCAGCCGTCCTTCCCCCCGTCAGCCGGCACCCAGCGGCGAGGGGCAGGGCGCTGGCTGGGGGGGGCTGCAGTACCGCTCTCTGTCCACAAGGCGGCAGCACCGCCGCCGGCCACAGCCGGGGGCTGCCGCTCGCCCGGAGGGAAGGGAGGCAGAAAAGAACGGGGGCGATCCCCTTGGAAAAATCCTGAAAAATAAACGGCCCAAAAAACATCCGCACACAAACTAAAACACACTGCCCCTAACCCAATACAACCCCTCCAAAATCCTTTTCTTTTAAACTCTCTCTAACTATCTTTCATATTTATACTTTTCACATTCCCATTTATCATGTATATTGATGCATGATGTTATTTCGATTCTATATTAAATATCTTCCTATGACTTCTATTTATTTCTATTTTATCTTTTTATAGATCTAGATATATATATGATACATTTCTATATTTATATTGCAAAAATAGTTCTGTTATTTAAAATAAAAGCCCTGCCTGTAACCAAATTCTAGCTCTATGATATTAATATTAACTATCTCTTATTTAAAAGAAAAATGGTGCCTGAAACCCGCCCGCCCGCGGCGCAAGTGTGGCAACAGCCCGTGTCCGCAGTACTGGCAAGGCCGCGGGAAATCCCGGCGGGGCGGCGCCTGCGTGGCGCGCGGGCAGTGCAGCACGCGGACACGATTTTCCCGGTGTTTTTTTTTTTTTTTTTTTTTTTTTTTTTGGTTTTTTTTTTTTTTTTTTTTTCTCTCATCCGCCATATTGAGAAGGTCAAGAGTGTCCCGGCCGCCGCGACACTTTCAAGATGGCGGCCGCGTGAGGCCCTCGGAAGGGAGAGGCGTTTTTGCCGATGCCTGTCGGCGCCCGCTCACAACCTGACCGCCGGCGCAGCCGCTGAGCTCACAGTCCGTGGCCACGACACGGGAAAAAGCGAAAAAAATCCCGCGGGGCGGCGCCGGCGTCAGGGTGGCGTGCAGGCAGTGCAGTAGACAGACCGTGGTCCTCGTTTTTCCCGCCTTTTTTGCCGCCATATTGGGAAGGTCAAGCGAGTCCGCGACAACCCACTCCCAAGATGGCGGCCGCGGGAGGACCTCGGGCGAGGGCTGCAGTCCCGCACTCTGGCCACAAGGCGGCGGCACTGCCGCCCGCCCTGGGGCTGCAGGCGGGGAAGGCGCGCAAAGAAGAACAGGCGCGACCCCCTTCAAAACATCCTCTGCAATAAATGCCCCTAAACAGCCCGCACGAAACCAAAAAACACCGACAAAAAAAAAAAAAAAAAAAAAAAAAAAAAAAACTGCCTCTAACCCAATAATAACCAAAATAAAAAATCTTTTCTTTTAAGCTATATTTCAATCTATATTATTTTTATATTTTTTATATTTATATTCACATTTTGATTTAAAATGTATACTGATGTATAATGATCATTTCATAATTTCTTACATTCATTCATATTACTTAAAGTTTATTTTATTTTATATTTTTATGCATGTCTTAATATATTGATTACATATTTCTATATTTAGATTGATATTTCTAAAAGGTTTATATTTTTAAAAATAAAATCCCTGCATCTATCCAAGTAAAAACCTAAAAAAAAAAACCTCTTTTAAACTGTTTGTAAATTTATCTATATATTTTTCGCATTTATATTCAAATTTGCATTTTAAAGGTAGATTGATATATGTCGTTATTTATATTCTATCTCTTCCTATTACTTATTTTTACTTATATTTTATATTTTTATATCTATCTTTATACATTGATTATATATTTTTATATTTAGAAGTCTATCAAAATAAAATGTATATTCATATTATTTTAAATAAAAACCCTGCCTCGAACCAAATAAAAACCAAAAAAGCCCTTTCTTTAAACAATATTTAAATATTTATAGCATATTTTCATCATTATAATCACATTTGCATTTCTACTTTCTATGGATGGATTATATTTATAAATGTATATAATATATATAATAAGATAACAAGATAGATAAAACATTATATATATTACATTTCATACATACTGCTAATACTTCTATTTACTTACATTTTAATTTTTATATAGATTTTAATGTACGTATGATATACTTCTATACATAGATTTCTAATTTATTTCTATTTCTAATTTTTACAATAAAAACCCTGCCTACTAACAAATACAAAATTTTAAAAATCCTTTTATTTTAAACTATATTTGAATATTTCTATATTCATGCTTTTGATATTTACATCTATATGCTCTTGTATATTATATTACAGTATATTGACGTACTATATTTAGATATCTATAATATATTACATGTAATGTGGTATAATAAGACATATACACTAGAATATCTATTAGGTATTGTATCGATTTCTGTGATTTTGTATTTTTTTTCTATTTTCTATTTCTATTTCTATATACACGTATATTAATTATACATTACATCCTCACAGCGCATACCTGGGGCTGTTCTGGCTTTCTTTCCAAATGAATTTAGCAATACTTTCCTATTTTTACCAATACCTATAAAAACGAAACATTTGCCAGGATTTAGTAGTATTCTACACACCCCCCTCCCTGTGCATTTTGGGGGCAGCTTTGGGTCCCTCGGGGGGACGGCACCCGGCAGGACCCCCCCTCATTCGCCACCCACCTGCTCCTCCGCCGCAGCGTGCGTCCCTCTCCTAGGGACCTTAGGGTGCCCCAAATGACACCAGAGCCCCGAGTCTTCACCCCTTTTTCCTGGCCCCCAAAGAAGGCACAGAACGAGTCTTAACTGGCCCGGACAGCAGCCCAGCACTTGCTTCCATCCCTTTCCACATGTACATCCCCCCCGAAAGGGACTCTGCCGCAACAAGAAAGGGGGGCAGCCGCCAGAAGGGTCGAAGCTCCTGCCCAGCCTCGCTGTCACGGGCGAGGGGCAGAGAGAGGGAGCGGCAGAGACGGCGGGGACGCGGCACGGACGGCACGGCAGCGAGCGGGGGCCGCTCTCAGCGCGATGCCGGCAAAGCCGCAGGTCCGGCGGGGCCGGGCGGGGTTTGACCGGCACGGGGGGATCCGCCGAGAGCCTCCGGCCCCGTGCGGGGACTCCCGCAAGGGCCCGGGGCCGCCGGGCTCCGGCCCTCTGGGCTTTATTCTCCGGCGCCCCCGGCCCCGCGGCTGCGGGGAAAGAAGGAACGGGGCGACGGCAAGAGAGGAGGGCTAGCAGGGCGTGAGACAGCGTATGGAGGGAGGTCGGTCGGGCTGTGGAGGAAAGCGGGAGGGCAAGGGAAAGGCCGGGAGCGGGGAAGAGGGACGGTGCACAGAGGAGGGAGAGAAGAGGAATAGAACGGAGGAGCGGGATAGGGACAGGGCAGTGGGGGTCGGGTTTGCGAGGGAGAGGAGGGGAGGGTCCGCGGACAAAGAACAGGAATACGGGGAGGAGGAAGGAAGGGTAGAGGGGGGGACGGGAGGGGAGACCGAAAAGGGAGAGAAAGGGGTCGGCTTTGGGGAGAGAGGGAACTAAGGGATAGAGAGAGAAAGAAGGGGAATACGGGAAGGAGGAAGAAAGGAAGAAGGATTGGTAGAGAGAGGGACAAGAGGGGGAGCCTCAGAGAGCGCCGATCCACCCCGAGCCCGCCCCGGCGGCCCGCCCTGCTCGGGATGCTGCGCTCGGCGGAGCTCGGCTCGGTTCGGCCCCACTCGGCTCCTCGCCTACACTCGGGCTGTTCTCCGCTAGACTCGGCTGGATTCGCCTCTTCGGCGCAGCTCGGCTCGCCTCAACTCGGAGCCGCTCGGCTCCGCTCGGCTCCGCTCGGCTCCCCGCGGCAGCGCGCCTCCCGCGCACGCGCACAGCTCGCCGCTCTCCTGCCGCCGAGCCCCGCGCCCGGCCCGGCCGGCGCACGGAAACCCCCGCGCCACATCAGACCCAGCAGTTTCTGCGCTAAACCCTTTCTGTCCTAGAAGGAGATAAACTTCTCTACCTCCTTCGTCTCCTCAGTTTTCTTCTTTGATTTCAAAATCAGAGTTACAAAAACCTACTCAACTACAAGACTCAGTAAGTAGCCGATAAAGTAGTCCCGTCAATTTCAGAACCTAAAGAACACGTTATACTTAAGTTTCCACACTTCAAAAAAGAAAAATCACACACGAGTCCTACTCACTGTGTCAAGCCTTATTTAAAACACACAAAAAAACCCCTAAAAGAAATAGTTCCACAACCAAAACAGAACAAACAAGTAACACTAACTAAAACCACGCATCCAAATACACTGTTTATCAGTCACCAACCCGAAAAATCTCTTTTCAACGTGTCTCGTTTGTATACCTCCTCACAACTAACCTTATCCTTTACAAACACTAAATTGCAAATCAAAAAACTTACACGTAACATAAACTCTTCAAATAACATTTATACACTCATACCCCAAATGACAGGTAAACCACCAAAAGTAAAATTACTCAAATCATTACAAACAAATACTTGTACAATATTTAGTTACAAAACAACCCCCAAACCACACAAAACCACAAAGAAGTTACCTCAAAACAGCAAACCTACAATTTAAAACAATTAATCCACTAAGACCAAACTTAACAATAATACATTAAAAAAACACCAAAAAAAAAAAAAAAAACCAAAAAAACCACAACCAACCAACCAAAAAAAAAGAACACCCACCCAAAAATACCCAATCGCTCCAACACAAATTTACTTCTCAGTATCAAAACAGTACGACCTTTTAATAACCTAATTCTATTATTTCTGCATCTCTTTTAACACCTAAAATAACTACAACTCACACTTGAACCACATTAAATGAACTTACTTATTAACTAGCCAAATGAAACAATAACACATCTATAACAGTAAATAAATTACTGCCAAATAGGAACATCTTTAAACATACTACCTTACAAAATAAAACAACTGTTCATTTTTTATTATTCACACACAATCATAAATATAAAACATTTAAAAAATATATAAATTGATGAAATCACAAGAAATCAATTTACAAAAACATTACAAAAATTTTAAATTAATCAATCACACATAAATAAAAAATAACGAAATAATATTTTCAAGAATTAAAACATCACTAAATAACTTAAATCATTATTAAAAACTAAAATACTCATCTTATTAATAATTACTGCTTTTTATCTCCCCTACCGATTTAAATTTTTACATAGAACTCTACAAAAATCCTTAACAAGTAGATTTATAACTTAAATTTAAAACATTTATAGATAAACATAATGAATAATCTACACACCAAACAACTAAACTAACAAGAAAAACCTAATAAAATACTAATATATTCATAACATCAAAACCCCAAATCATTAACATAAAAACCCATATAAACACATGAAAATACCCACAGTTAAAAAAGATGTACCTTAATGAACAATATTCACAGCTTAATAATTCATTACAAACTCTTACCAATTAATGATTAACATTAATTACTTGATACCAATAAAATACAAGAAAATGTTACTTTAGCCAATAACTATAATAAAATATCATAACTAATAACTTAAAATCTCACTTTATTAAAAATATAAAACGGTGAAGCAACGTATCATCAAAAATCCCATTATTATCACTACACAGCTATACGTATATACATATATCTATATACAGATAGATAGATCATATATCCATCACAACAGCAGCATCTGCGACCGATTCCTGTTTTCTCTCTTGTCTCCTAAATTTATTAGCCATAGAGGATGGAGTAAGGAAATCATTTTATTTATCACCTTGTCCTCCAGAAACCTGAAAAACAAAATAAAACAGAACAAAAAGAAAAAAAAGAAAACCACATTTGAAAGGCAGATCCTCACCAGCAGCTGGTCCATCTCCTACGGGGGACCATATTCTAGGGCACTTTTGGTGCACTTGCCTGAACCTGTCAGGGCACTCTGTGCCTGCAGAAGAGATTTTTTTTGTCAGGGAGAGGCAAGGGGAGGAGAAATAACGTTCGAGACAGCTCAAATCCATTACTGTGCCACTTCCTGTG